>NW_028230437.1:20601741-20775783 GCF_043228905.1 Azolla caroliniana
ACACATCTTGTTTTGCTATGTTGTTTGTGTAATATAAGAGAGAGAGAGAGAGAGAGAGAGAGAGAGTGTGTGTGTGTGTGTGTGTATGTGTCGATAATGATCAAGGGCGAGAGACCACTCTCTGCCATTGAAGCTCGTGAATATAAAACACAAGAAAGGTTTCTTGTCCACCCAAACTGCTTCGAAAGCAATACACCTTACCCCTTTTCTAGTGAGAAAGAACCTCATTTTGGTGGCAATCTATTGTTTTAAGCATTTCAATCCAATATTCCACAAATGTCCCGCTAGAATCCATTGTTTCAAGAAGCCTCGTTCACATGTACAACTAGACTTTTTAGGTAAAAGTTATTCTCTTTTATCTAATAAGAGATATTCTGCTATGCACGCAATATATTGTTTATGTAATTGATGTTATCAACCACCATACCACATTCTTTTTCCTATACTATGTTGACATCATTTGCATCATCATGCCTTTTGGTTTCTTGGTAATGTAGTAGTGTTGTGATTGATCGATGATCAACATTTCAATACATACCTCTTTTTCAATACCACATTCTTTTACCAAAAACTATGTGCCTTATTGACGTATTTCAATCCATACCTCTTTTTCAATGCCACATTCTTTTACCAAAAACCATGTGCCTTATTGATGTAAAACGTCAGTGTCAATGATCTTTGATCATCATGAATTTGACCTCCAACCATACTGATGTGTACATACTCATCTAGTTATGTTGTGGTTTTTCATTCTATACATGTGCACTAATACTGAAATATAGAAACTTTCATGAAGCTCTTTTCTTATGTAATGTGAAACCACCACAAATTATAAGGGACCCTTTCAACGCTCATGAATGTTAAAAGACTATTGAACGTCCTATACTAATTGTAAGTATATCATGTCTATGACTTTAGTTCTTCAATATTTGAACCACCACAATAAGTTTGAAAATGATGCATACTTGACAAACACACATACTTGGAGAATACACATGCCCGCATAAGAAAAGTGACTATGTCAATTTTGCTAGAACCTTCATGAGTTGGTGAGGGAAGGGTTTCCATGCTCTATGTACATGGTCTTTTCCTTACATTCCCACTCATCTATTGTTGCATACCTAACAAAAATAGGTGGGGCTTCTTGTGTAAGCAAGTCTAAGATAAAAGCAAAGACCCTTTTGATATTGACCATGAGCCAAATTTTCAACCACGCAAAAGACCCATTTTAAGAAACATCAACACTAGAAGCGGAAATTCGGCGTATATCCCTTGTAGTTTCACACCCCCAATTTGAGAGTAAAGATGTTTATTATAATTCATGTTTAGGTACTACGTAGCAGGAACTAAAGCATCTTAATCTTGTTTCTTTTCTAATATTACATTTATATCCACATATCAATGGACTAATGTTTAAACCAACATCCCCCTTCATAATCATGCATACAGTCATCTTGATAATTGCATTGATAATAATACCAGCTTACCTTCTTATCTATACATATTTGTTACCATGGCACAAATTGTGTTTACACTTTGGACATACATACACCCATTGCACATACTATGTATGCAAGGTCTTGAAACACATGGTTCAAATCCCATTAGAGTTACCTCGGAACAGACAATCAAAGACATGCCTTTGACAGAGCAAAGTTCAGAGTCATATGTAGTCATAATGCAACAACCATTGCATTGCGCTTTCCAGAATCTAATGATTAACTCTTCTACATTGTTTTTCACTCCAATTAGCTATGGATATGTGGTAATTTAGTGACTTCATATGTCTCGAGGTTTACTTAAATCCACAAACTTGGCTGATAGAGCTGCAGATACAGATTGAGTTTATGTTGTAATATGGTAGGTACGAGAGAATAAACATATTTCCACCTCATATCTTCAACGTGATAGCAACATTAGATTCGTCTTGTAAAACGAAAGAACAATTGGGCTTCACTTCCACAAACTTTGGTCCCATCGAAACTTAACCCATTCAAGATAGGGTGGTCTATATATATATACACCTTGTAAATCGTGCAGATAGTCAGGTAAAAAAATACACTGCTAGATAGCATTATTCACCTCGGACCATGCTGGCACCACCACATCAAACCGCATCATAGGTTTGTAGTTCCTTGGAGGCATCGCTCCGGCTTGTACACAAACCTCGACTACCGCCGGAGCCTTCCCATAATACCTTCTCATTTCATTAACCAACAGAGGGGCCGAGGGATCGGGCACATGCCAGACATACTTAGGAGGTATAATATCATCAATCCCGGCTACTTGCCAGCCATGTTGCCCTTGCCTCCATTGATGTTTAAATTCCCCACATAACCTTACTTTATGACCTCTTGGCCCAATGTGCACTTCAGGGCAATATCCACAAACCCTAATGGCATACCTCTCCATCAGCAACCGCGTCATGCTCTTCATCATCTCCCACGCTCTTAATGTCTTTTCGGCGACTTGCCGAACCTTGTCGAAGCTCAAAGAAGACATGTCTGCATCTATGAAGGATTCAATGTTCTCACGCCTCCAATCGCGACATTGCTTCTCACATTCATGTGCAAATAGATCGCGATCAATATCAAACTCTTTATATGGGTCAACAATATCGCAACCGCTGTTCTTCTTCTTGGTATCCGAGCCAATAATCTCTCTGTCAAAAATGAATAAGGATTCAATTTCTCTTTGGAACTCAGGCAACAATTGGTGAGCTTCAGTTACGTTCGCACCAGAAACGCGTCTTATGGGGTTACTCCTTCTTAAGGTCGGGTATTCAGCCGGAAGATCTACTCCAGCCTGGATACAAAGCTCTACTAATGCCGGTAGTCTCTTCACATTAAATCTATCCTCGTGCCGAATTAGCTGGAACCTATCGAAACAGTGGTAGGCATCAGGAGAAACGAACACATCGTGGATGTCTCCCTTCATCCAGACATGCCGAGAATGGCGTGTGTCACAACCCGAGCCCTCGCAAGTGGCGAGATCATGACCAATAGTGCCCACATGGGTTTCTGCACAAAACCTTCACCAAAAAAGAAGAAAAGCATTGATATAACTAAACAACCAACCAATATGAAGAGACCATCAATTTCAGCAACAAATTGGCCCTAGAGCAGAAAAATGAATACCGATAAAAAAGAACAAAAAGAAAAAAGATACTCACTTGCATACTCTCACAGGGACAATCTCTAAGAGTTTGTGAAGTAAACAGAGGAGGGTTTTCCTGGCTTCAAGGACTATGTAAGCAACAGGAACAAGCTCTTCAACGAGGAGACCGTTGCCGGGAGGCGAGAGAGGATCCTCCAATGGCTGCTTCTTCTCTCCCTTGTCGGACAGAAAACCTCCCCTCCTCGGTGCGGAGACGAATGGTTTCTTCTTCTTCTTGGGCAAGACAGGGGGTAAGTCTGCATTCTGAGAGTAGTTAATAACATGGGAAGAAGGAGAGGGTGAGGATGACATGCCAGAGAAAAGCGGTTTGTGTGTGTTCTTGTTCTTCTGTATATCCAAGTGGAGGTGCCATTGATGGGAAGGATTAGGGTTGGGCAGAGATGCCATCTATGTCCTTCAAGAAAAATGAGGGACACAGACAGAGAGACACAGAGAGAGAGAGAGAGAGAGAGAGAGAGAGATTAAGAATTGGATAGATTTCAGATTGGACATGTTTTGTTGTTTTCAATGATTTGTTGGGACAATGCCTGACATACATATGTAGATTGCGTACGTTTTCCCATTGCTAAAGCCATTTGCGTCCGCTAGCTATGCCGCCACTTTTGGGCACCCCTTCTTGGGGGGTTGGGGGGGGGGGGGTTTCATTTACATATTAGGGTTTGTGGTACAACCATGACTATGAGAGTTGGGTTCTTGTTCGATGGGTCTCCATGGAGTTCCACATTACGAAATCCGACATTGGCAGTTTTTCCTGGTAAACTTTACAGCCACCTTTTCCTCAATGGAGTTTATCGTTGATTCATCTAGTCTGACCACACAATATAGTAGGGACCACAAAGAGATGTTTGTATTTCTACCATCTTGGAGAGGCTAAAATCATGACATGTGGAACTTGGAGAGAATCACTTTGTATGTGCCTTAGAAATAAATAAGCTCTATGATCCGAAAAGAGTGTTACAAGATTCCCCTATACGAGCACACAAAGTATTACAAGATTCCCTTTGCGTGTTTGCATGCTATTGCTAGCATCCCAAAGTTTGGATTGGCACAAGATGTGCCTCCATGTCCTTTACACCTTGCACTCAACATCGAGGCAGCTAGCTCAATCAGCCTTGAAACTGATGTTACACTCATTCTTGACTTACATTTTGCCAATACAACTCCGTAGTGCTTGAAAGAGCTCACAAATTTAATGACTCATAGGTGTTAGCCAGCCCAATTGGCTGGAAATCTATACTTGCCTACTTACAATCCAAGCATACATCGATTCCGAAGTTTTTGAAAGATGTAACAGTGTTCGATGAGCCTCACAATTGTGTTAAGGCATCACTGTTGATTATTACTTATGACATATTTAATTACTTATTATTATAACAAAAAAACCAATAGCTTACAGACATCTGGCACAAACACCCTGATCATTACAGTGAAGCTATGTCATTGAATTTACTAATCGCTTCTATTGCTAAAATAACATTTCATATACAATTTGATGTTTGGGTTAAACACTATACAACTTGTTCGTTAAACAAAGTCATGGATCACTCATCTATACATCAAAAACAAAGTTGTGAACAAAAATGGATATAACAAGGATTGCGAACAAAAAACATATTTCCTGCAACAATGCTAAAAGAGCAGCCAATATAGCGTATCAAATATCTACACATACATACACACATAAATAGAAAAAATATACAAATTGGAGACATCATATAAGACATGCACATGAATAAAGAAACCAGAGAATAATTTAAGCAATGAAGATCAAACTAAGCAAATTAGGAAAATTCTGCAATATGGTCAGAGAGCTTCAAGATACAAGACCTTTCCATCAACCTAATCAAAGACAGAGAGAGGGTGAGAGAAAGAGACTTTCCCATCACAGACTACTCAAAAGGATTTATATCTACCTTATCTCACTTTTGGCTTCTTCAATGGCATTTGTCTTGAGACATTTGCTGCGCGGGATTTACCCGCAGCCTTAGCCTTCATTCTCCTCCTATCATCCTCACTATCAGATTCGTCTCCTTTCTCTTTGTCTTCTTTTCTTGCTTCAGCCTCTAGTTCATCCCATGTCTTCCCCTCCTCTTCTTCAGAATCCTCCTCCTCTTCTTCTTCATCCTCCTCTGACTCAACCACTGATTCATCATCAGAATCCTCATCTTCTGACTCAGAAATCACCTCCACATCCGAGGGCTGATACCCTTCATCCGATTCCTCTGAGTTTTCTGAGTCCGAATCGCTAACCTCCATGTTGAGAAATTCCCATCCACCATCTTCGATGAATTTCTCTGGATCATCCAGGATCGTTTTTAGAATAGGTCGCCAGTTCAAATTCATCCTACTCTCGTAATACTTTATATTCATCGAATTCATCCATTCTTTTATGCCATCCAACGAAGTAGATGGTATTGCATCAATTCGAAGAACATCTCTTTTGAAATCCTTGAATACAATGGTCATATCAAAAGCCTTCTGGCCCAATCCTACCCTTTCTAGATTTACTATTTCTATGTCATTCAACGTAACAACCAGAAAAGGCTGTTCTATGAGTTCTACTAAACAGTTCACAGTTGGAACTATGAAAGCCGATGCCTTGTGTGGTACTCCATGAAAACCCAATTCTCGGAAAGGCACATCAAACTCCAAATCCAAGTCTTTAAACTGAGGCTGTTCCCATAGCTCAGACACTCTCTTCACAAAATTGTTGAACTCTGTATTTATTTTGTTCTTCCTATCCCTCTCTTGTTGCTCTTCTTCAATCTCATCTGGATCATATGTGCTTCTCCTTCCACCACCCAAAGTCTGAACCACATCCATCACTTCCACAAAGAATTGCACATCTTTCGTCTTCTTATTCCCTACCATGATGAAATTGTGGAGATGGAAATGTAACAATGTGATCATCTCCTTCTCCGCTGGCTGGAAAAACGCATGTTTGATATTTCTATACATGATATCAACCTTCTCATCAGGTTTCATGGTCGAATACCGAAACCCATTTACATGTGCTTCTAAAGTCCCACTCAATTTCCGTCCTTTGCCACCAAACACTGGTCTAATCCATAGATCAGAGAGTCTAATTGGCTTTCCTTTCATAAGCTGTAGCTTTTCTTGAGTGACAAGAGTAGCTCTCTCAGCCTTTTCTGATTCTCTTAGTGCAACTTGTCGCCGCAATGTCTTAATCATTTGGACAACTTGGTTCGTGTGCTTAGTGTCACTAGACCTAAAAGAAACTTCTTTAAGGTAAATTGCTCCAGGATATTTCTGAGAAGCTAGATCCGTGGCCGAATACCCAGTTCCAGGGACATTGAAAATGATCCGAATGTAAGAGTGCCCACCATCTTGCTGGCTTGTGACGCTCTTCACAGTGGCAATATGGAAAGGAACCATTAAGCCATATACAGGGAGCAAGATCGATTCATTCTTTGTATCCACATGAATCATCAATTCCTTGGAGTAAGGAATATCATCGACATTCCGGTAAGCTACAAGATCTCCAGTAGTTCTGACTACACCTTGACCATCACCAGAGCCTAATCCCCCTGATGCCAACCGCCGTGCTGTTTCTTCATTCTTCTGGCGAGCAAGCTCAGCTTGATGCTGCCTCCGTACCTCTTCCTTGGTCATCTCTTGATTATCAGACCTTAGAGTTGCACCATTGCTACCTGGCAAAGGTTTCCTAACCTTTTCTTCTTGCACTTCTTCTTCTTCATCCTTAAAAGAATATGCAATGTCATCGAATGACTTTGAACAGTTTGAAGTTGCATTCTCGGGACCCTTCTCTCTTATGACTACAGTGTCAGCCAGCAATAGAGAGAAATTCTTGGTCTTTGGGTCTTGTGAGCTCTGTGTCTGTAGATTCTGAAGACCTAAACTCACGTTGAAAATCATACCAGGCTTCAACACTCTTTCATTCTTAGCATTTAAGCTCAAACCTGATTCTCTAAATTCAATACCAATTCCTGTACCAGCAGTTTTAGTAATGTGAGGAAGAAATTCTCTTCCATCTTTTTCCACTACCTCTATGGCTGCCTTATATGCTGCTGAAGCAGGATTTCCAGGTTTTAAAGCACTCATTGCAGCCTCATGAGCCTTTTGAAGCACTTTGTAAGCTTTTTCTTGCAATGGGTCAGCATCAATCAAGTAAGACCTAGCAACATTTGCACAATAACTATTATACCGTGCACCGATGGCACAAATAATTACTCCTAATGCATCATAATATAGTGGGTCTTCATTGCTGATTGCACTTGGCCTAAGGTCGAAAACTCCACCACTCTGAAACACGGGAGGGTAACAAATGTCGACATTTTCAGATTTCAACTTCACCTTCGCTTTACTTGGATCCACAACTGCCTTCTCAGTATCATCCATGAGTTCAGCATGAGTGATTTTCTTTTCTTCGTCAATTACAACCTCTAGTTTGTGGACAACATAGTTCTGAAGCACTGATGCACAAAGAAATGATGCTTTCCTGATGTTTTGAATTTCAGCCTCATCTTTCACAGCAAAAATCTCAGATAAACCCGCTGAGACATCGACCAAAGTGAAGCCAGATTGGTTCAAAACCTCATTCCATTTCTCCATCAATGGGCCCTCTGGAGCTTCTTTAGGAAGCCATCCAACCACACACGTATTAGGTTTCTTTCCCAAAGAAATTGCCCCCAGCATCATTTGCATAGCACTGCTTCCATCATCATCACGAGCCTTAGCATGGATCACTACTTCTAAACCAAACAATTCCTTGGAGGATTTCTGCAGCTCTTCAAGAAGCATTGCTTTCTTATTGCTACACAATACATGGATTTGTTTCTGTAGAAACAGCATTATAGTCTCAGGAAACTCGTAACCGAGGAGCCATGTATGAAGAGCTGATGATTTCAAGTATCGGAGATCCTCAGAAGGAGGAGGTGTGACGATTGCTAAGCTTTCTGATCCTGACCAATGCTCTTGTTTGTTATCTTTCCAATTTGCATAGAGTGCTTTGATTCTCTTTCCAAAAGTGGCGAGGTTGATTTCATACTTTTTAGACGCTGTTGCCTTTGTATCTCCATTCCTCGCATCCGCCATAACTAATACTATATAAAGCGCTCCTGAAGCACACAATCATAAATGGAAATTCAACACGCAAAATAAATGAGTAACAGATATATTGTAAAATGAAGACTGAAAGAAAAGCATGGAGAAGCAAAAGAAACAAACAAGATCAGCATTTTTCTTTCAGTGGAAAACTAGAAAAAAAATCTTTTTGTGTATTGGCAGAAATAAATGACTCGCCCTTGAAAAAAACCAAACCATAACACAGATTGCAAAAGTGTGAAAAGCAACATGAAAACTGGAACAATATTTTCACTTACAAATTGAAAACCAAAGAAATGTTTCCATAAAAAATAGGCCTTATACTTAACCTAACACAGACTTAAGCAGAGAAACCCAACAAAAAGCGATGAGTAAGCCTCATTCAGATATTCTCATCCAAGTTAGAGCAGAATAAAAGCTTCTCAACAAGAATAAACAAATTGCAATTGTTACCAGGTTCTGGAAACTAGGTTAACAATGGAGTCACACAAAAATGTGGGAAGAAAAACATACTAGGAATCTCTCAATCAGACTGAAAACAGAAAGAATTTTCTCTTCAAAAAAACAGATTTTTGCAGAGAGAAATCTTTATACAAACAAAAGATTTCTTTCTCTTTTCAAACTGGAAAACAGGAAAAAAAAAGTGTTCTAGTGAAGCACGCTACATTTCTTGACAGAGAAGAGGATACGAAAAGTTTTTTTCCAGCTCATTAGCCAGAAGAATTAGGTTTTAAATAGGGATTTTTGACAAAGACGGAAGAAAACCGAAAACTTTGTTCTTTATCTTTCACAGTGAAAAACTGCAGGAAATGGAATTAATACCTGCAGATCCTTTTTAGAAACATGGTTTCCTTAAAACATTGATGTAGAAGACGAGGAAATTACTGCTAGCTTTTTCTCTTTTTCAAAATGAAAATCAGAAAAATTATTTTTTTCCCGAACACAGATTTTAACACAGACAAATACAAAAGAAAGAGAAACAAAATTCAGTTCTAGAAAGGTAGTTTTATACTGAGTGAAAAAAATTCTGCAACCCTAAATCCCACCTAAAACCTTATGCCACAGACTCGAAACCGTACTTCTACTCACACCATAGTAGCGAAACCCTAATTTAATTTTCTCTGTGCTCCGGACAGAATCCTAAGAGACTTAACACGAAACTCTAACTTCCTGGCGTCAGGAACGCATGAAACCCTAATTTCCAATTTCTCTGCGCGTCGTTAGAAGCTTCAGATCACACAGAAGATCTTTCGGAAATCTCAAGCGACAAAGAGACCCTAACCGTGGGGGAAAGAGGAGAACCAAAACCTTTCGAAGCAGCGAGAAACCGTAAAGAGTACAGAATTGGAAACGAGGGGGGAGAAGGGAAATGCGAGAATTCACCTGGAAACGGCGAGAACGGCAGGGGAAGGAAATGAAACCTTGCTGTTTTAGTTGCTCTGCTGATGGTGTAGGTCGGCGTTTCTCTGCATCAGTCTCCCGCCATAGCCAGACCTCCCTCTCTCTGTCTCTCTCTGTCTACTCTGTCTCGGGAAGACGACGACGACGACGACGACGGAGTGCCTTCCCTCGCAAAATATAATTAATTAATTTAATTTACAAAAAAGGTGATTTATGTACTTAAATAGTTATGTATTTATGTATTTATGTATTTATGTATCTATGTATTTTTGTATTTTTGTATTTTTGTATTTTTGTATTTTTGTATTTATGTATTTATGTATTTATGTATTTATGTATTTATGTATTTATGTATTTATGTATTTATGTATTTATGTATTTATGTATTTATGTATTTATGTATTTATATATTTATTTATCTATTTAAAAAACCCAGACAAAATAAGATTAATTTGTTTTTTCATTCACTTAATTTAATTCTGATTTAATTGGGGTTTTTCTTTTTTATATATCTTCGATTCGATTAAGAGGCTCTTTTTTTTTCGTTTCCCTTTTCTGTATTTAAATGAATTTGATTTCCAATTTTTATTTTTTTATTTATTTTCCAAAATCCGCATTTTCTTCATAACCAATTATTAATATTTTTTATTTTATTTTATTTATTTATTTATTTTATTCATCCCGCCAAAATCATTTTCACAAGCCTTTCCTTTGTTTTCCTCTCTTTGTGTGTAGTATCTCTTCTATTCAATAAATGCAGAAGCTTCTTCTTCTTCTTCTTCTTCTTCTTCTTCTTCTTCTTTTTCCTGACCAGCTATCCATGGCACCACAGGTCACATCGACCGCTGGTGATCGCAAAGCCTTCCAGTTAATAATGGCCCGAGCTTCCATCGCCATTCACTCCGTATCGTTGGCCCTTGGTTTGGGCCACATCTTCAACAAAGCAGCAAGTGACACTTGAACCCATGTTGAGTATGTAAAATGCTAATCCAAAAGCCAAGCTCCATAAGATCATGTGGGTTGGTTCAAGTTCCTACTTTGTGGTGGTTGTTGGTCATGCACAAGATTGCATATATTGGTCATCGAATGTTCGCCTATTGATTTGTGATGTACTTTATATAGGGTGACAAGAGTTATGTTGGGAGAAAACAAATTTGTCATGGCATCATAATGGTTTTGTATGAGTTCATTCTCTTGATGTACACTGGGTACAATGTCTACAATTCCTAGTTAGTAAATAACCAGACCTTTTGGCTAGAGTCCAGAGGATTACTTTAGCTTCTTAGATCATTCTTGTAATTTGCACCTTACCGTGTAGAAATCCCCTTTTGCATTCAAGTCAACTTTCGCTAATGCCTGTTTCATACGTACAACCTTGTCCATTGTGTTTCATTATATGCATTTGGTTGGACACCCTCTCGGTAATTCATGCCAAGGACTTGTGCTCTTTAACATAACTTTATTTGAATCATTTTTGGGAGTCAGTGTCCTACAAAACCCAACTTTCTGATAGACCTGGATTTGGATCGTCTTCAAGCTTGGTCGACCCTTTATTATCATATGAGGCATGTTTACTCATTCTCTTCCACTACTTGAAATGCATTTTTTATATCTTCCCTTGCTATTAAAACCACTTTCTAATGGTGACACTTGTTGAATTCTTTGTTAAAGAATATGAGCATTGAATATCAAATATGATTAGCAATGCTTTTTTGTTGAAAAAACATTGTTTCCCATTCCTTTCATATCCATGGAAATACACCCATTACCCTATTTTTTACACACGACCTTTGATTGACTATGTTGTTAGTTCACATTGTATTGGGCAACAATAACATAGATCTAGATTGGCATAGAACTTTGCCCCTCATATAATCCTTGTATGTAAAAGCTTAAAAAGATATTTCCACTTTCTGGCCTAATTTTCACATCGTGGGCTCATCACGCGCTCTTATTACATTTACACCTTCAACAATTGGTGTTATGTTCTCGATAGGCTATATATGCAATCAACTATTAACAAAGCTTCATATGTTAGGAATACTCTATTGAACTTCCAACACATCCTTCCTACTTTCCATGATGTGTTTATGTGACTATCCTTTATCATCTCTTGGAATTAAATATTGTAGGTTTTAACATTGTTCTTCGTCTCTAATTATTGTGTGTGTGGGTGATAGTGTGTGGTCCCTTCTATATGTCAAAAAATGTGTAAAGGGCATTTACGGAATATCTTAACATGTTCTATTTACATGTTGGGGTTACATTATTAATAGTATCCCTGTTGAACACCTTCAATTTCTCCTCCTGAGAAATCAGATCACTTCCTTTTACTTCATTTGTTTTCTAGGATAACGAATTGTCTTTAAACTAAAATCCCCTTTGATTATTATTATCCACCAAACTAGCCATCATCTGTTAGATCATGTAGATTTGGTTAGACATATATGTTATTTGACCCATGGTTCTAGCTTATACGTTCTACAATCCATTGCTTTCAATATACCACTAAGAGTAGTCTTATAGAAGATCAAGTATATGTGTATTAAAGACAACTAGTGTGTGTTTGCAAGACGACAAAGAGAGAGAGAGAAAGAGAGAGACTCGGGGTAGGCCATAGACAAGATTTAGCAATATATTAGCGAAATAAGGGATGATTATACAAGGATAAAACTACAGATTATACTAAAACTACATCGGAAATTATGAATCAAAGATAACAAATACTAGATACAAGAGAGGGCTTGGTTTATATAGATCACTTTATGTGTGCTTCACATAGAAGTCTAAGCATGTCTATCGTGATAGGAGAGTGAGTGGATTACCTAAAGTATCCACTTCATTCAATCGAAGTTGTCTCCCATCCATTAAATACAAGGGTGGACTTAATTACACACATGCCCCAAGGAGTGAGTGTCCACATGTGTGTGTGATTGAGTTTCATATCTCAAAATTCTACTCAATCTTGAACATATTGTATATTAAGTGGATGAAAAATATTGTTTTCCTTCACTCCCTTGAAAGCTTCGTAGATCAAGGGGATGTAGGCCAAGTGTCGTAAAAAATTGTCTAAGCTTGTCTACTAGAAGTGTCTTTGTGAAAATGTGTATCTCTTGAATATGTTGGAGATCAATGTCTCTCACTAGAATCTATTCTCAAATGTGATAGAAACCTCAATGTGCCTCATTTGTTGGTTATTCAATGACAAACATGTAAAACTTTGATAAGGGGATATAGGTATAAACAAATCGAATAAGTATGCAAGTGTTAGAGTCTAACTAATTATTTAAGCATACCATAAAGAATTATGGACCAAAGAAAGGAATGATGGATGTTGGACCAGTCGATCGCCTCCTAGAGATGACCCCAACCTCCTCGATGTCCCATGCCATCAAGGGTTGATGTGAGTTGTACCTTGGGTTCCGCAAGGATTGCATGTGCTTAACTAACCATAGCCATATCCAAGCCTCCCTTCATAAGAACCTAGCCAACCTTCTTATTTGGGCAGAAACCCTAGGCCTTGGTATTGTCCACACTTGACTAGTTTATGTGAAGAGGTCAAGTGATAACATGCTCAATAGTTATCTCACACTGTATGAATTGTAATACTCAATTCATATCCGCGGTCCTTTTAGAATTAACCCATACGTATTCACCATAAGACAAGGAAAAATTACAGAAACCCTATCTCATGATCAATTATGGTTATGCACATAACAATAAGTTAAATGTAAGGACCCAATTATGGGCCATACTAGAATCACTAGAGTACAAGCAATTACTTTTTGGGGGGCTAGCATTGATTGATGCAATCATAGACAATGAAAGCCTTTGTATAAATATGTGTATCAAGACTCAAGAATGAATACGTATAATGAATTGTATAATTATGTTGTTATGTTTAACAACTGGCGCTCCATTTCAATAAGTGCTACTTAAGTGTTTGTCTTCTTGGATGATAAGCAAACTCATGTGATTATTCTAGTCATTGTATCATCAAAGTCCCCTACCAAGCTAGGCAACAACTAAGTTGAACATAGAGAAACCAACATTGCCTCCCTCTCCCTCTATAGGAAGTAGCTTCCAACACATTTGTCTGCTTGTTTCTTAACAAAGATGATCACCAATGCAAAGATCTTCCTTACAAGCCCACAATAACACTTGCCATTGACAATGTGCCAAAAATATTCTAGACAAGCATAATGAACGTCATCCGACTATCATGGTGACTCCATTTCAACCACCAAACAACATAATCGCACATGCTCCTACTCATATTGCACTTTTGCTTGATGTTCCTAGGTCCTCACCACCAAGGATTCCCTAGTGATCATAGTCATCCCCATTGAGGACCTTTTGATCTTTCAATACTTTACTCCCCAACTCTACTTTGACCAAATTGCAACATTCAATTACGAGAGTACATTTGAAGAGAATTGGATCCCTACTCCCCTCCCAATGCCATTCCCATGTGCTTCCATTATAAGGAAGATGCCATGCCATGCCCCTTTCCCAAGTTTTGTGAAGAAGATGACTCAAAGGAACAACTCATTGCCTTCCTCACATAAAGGAATCGTGCATCCCAATGATTGGGTCTAGATGATGAAATTAACATGTCTCAAATACCTAACTTTAGCCAATCATTATAGAACCATGCTACCTACTTTTACAACCACTTCTGTTAAAGTCAATTCCCCACTTTTGATCTCGTTTAGAATGCCTACAAATGTTCCACTACAAGGCATCGCCAATCTTATGTGGCTTATTAGCAACCAAGGGAAGGTCTAGTGTAATTCATTATTAGCTTCCAACCACTCCTCATTAGATACCATGTGTTGATACAGGAGGAAGATCTTAAAGCCATCTTTCTATTGGCGCTTTATGAGCCCTTGTGAATAATAACTCTCAAGGTCCTAAAGTTCTCCAACACCACGTATGAGGAATTGATGTATTTGTATGTGTTCAATATGAACCAAGTGTAGATGAGTCACATGTTCATCATGATGAGTATTTGACGTCTTGAAGCATTCGAAGAAAATAGCAAAAACAAGAAGATTTGATGTGGATAAAGAAGTACAATAAAAGGTAAAAAATGAAATTAAAAATCAACAATAGTACCACCAATGAAAAATATTGGTTCAAGTGGTTAGAATAAGTGATTTTCAACATAAGGATTGCAAGCCTAGATCTCATTGACATTGCTTTGGAGGCCACAACTTCAATAATAAAGAATAGGCGCTAGTCCACATGACCACCCCCTAACATAGGTGAGAGACATATATGAGTCCCTAGTCAATATCTTGTACTACTGACTACAAACATGGATCATACCTAAGGTTTCAAGGAGGAAACACATGTGTATGAAGCTAGAGCTTTGTGACACTGTCAAAGTCTTTATCCAAAATAATAAAGAGGACCTTCTTCATGAAGGACGTATCTCCCCTTCTTATATAGGCTCAAACCCTAGGCCCTTGTCTATTTCCCATTTGGTTGCTTTTTTATAAGTGGCCAAGAGATGAAACATTCTAAAGTTAGCTCCTATTGTAGGATTGAGATAATTCAATCCTCACCCTTCATTCCTTATAAATTTGCCCACACCTAGCATACAGGTTAGAGAACTATGGTTATGGTTAATATGCTCGTAACACTAAATTAGTAGCCCTAAAAGTATGTTTTGCGTATCTTATTCTAACCCGAAATCTATGTATGTGAATCCCATTAGGAACATTAATAGAATGTGGGAAATTTTGCCCTACTTGACTATGAATGTTGCAATATATGAGGCTTAAATGTACGTTTGTTAACCCTAAATTTATATAATATGACATATCTAATTCTAAGCCTAAATGTATATATAATTGTTTATCTATTAGAATTTTATTCTAGCCCTAAATGTATATACGATATACCAAATTTGCACGTGTGACTCTAACACTAACCGACATTATGTAAACCTTAACTTTGAATCTTAATCAAATTAACAAGCAATATATGAAGCTTAAATCTATGTTTGTTAACTCTAAATTTATGAATATTGGATTCTAGCCCTAAATGGTTATATGTTAACCCTAATCAAAATTGTATGTTGTCACAAAATACCTAAAAGGCCTTGGAAACATGTTCCCCACTATTCTTACAATGAAGACGCTTCAATTGTCATGAATACATAAGCATCATTGCTTCACTTGGGCTTGAACCCAATACCTTGTAATACATAATCAAGAACCTAACCATTAAGATAGCATATGATTATATAAAATAATAAAAGCTTCTTCTTATAATAGATTGATTATTGTAAATGTTCTGGAACATATCCTAGAACATCTTAGAATATTCTAGGTCTAGAACATTATAGAAATCACTAGGCTATTCTATAGGAGCCTATAAATATGGACATACAATTCTTCTCAAACCAATTCGAATCAACACTAGACATTGACACATCAATCTAGTATTCTTGTTCGATTCCATCTTGTCTCGTTCTTCATCTTTGTCTTCATTCTCTAATGTCATTCCTAGCTTCTTTAAGTTCCTCGTTGCCTTGTCATCCGTGCGGTTGGTGTGTCCGTGACAGTTTGAAACTGTTGTTGCTTGTAGCTTTGATGGTCCTAGTTGGCAACAACTTCACTCTGATGATTTCGCTAAGGATGTCTCAGCCCACATTAGTCCAAGACATGCATCTTGCTCCATGTTGCAAGATTCATCTCAACATTATCAGGAATTCAAAGGCAAGATGGCTTACTCTTTTACAAGAATCTCCTTTACGTCCTGATGGATCACCCAACCTTCAAGTATTACATCATTGTCATGATGCCCCTATGGCTGGACATGTTGATATTGCCAAGACCATGGAGTTGATGAAGCGCTCGTTTTGGTGGCCTCATTTGCAAAAATTTGTCGAAGATTATGTTCGTACATGTGACACCTGTTGTCGAGCCAAAATACCCAAGCATCATCCTTATGGCTTGTTACAACCATTACCGCCTCCAACCAAGCCATGATAGTCTATTTCTATGGATTTCATTGCGGATCTGCCACCTTCAGAAGGATTTGATACCATTTTAACAATAGTGGATTGGTTTACCAAGATGGCACATTTTTTACCATGTGTAAAGAGTATCAATACTCAGGAAACCGTAGATATCGTTATGCGTGAAGTATTTTGCCATCATGGTCTTCCAAACGATATAATTACTGATCGTGGTCCTCAATTTATCTCTCACTTTTGGAAGCACCTATGGACAAGCCTCAAAATCTCCTACAAACTCTCTTCGTCTTATCATCCACAAACCGACAAACAAACAGAGCGCACAAATCAAACGCTCGGGCAATATCTTCGATGCTTCATTAGTTATCAACAAGATGATTGGAGCAATATTCTACATCTTGCTGAGTTTGCATACAATAACACGATACACTCTTCTACCAAGGTTACACCTTTCTTTGCCTACACCGGTAACCATCCTCGATGGTGTATCTTGGATCTTCCCAAGGTCACACGAAACCCTAGTGCTGAGCATCATCATCATCGACTACATCGAATCCAATTAGCGTTATCTTCACATCTTCAGACAGCTCAAGCACAACATAAGACCAACGCCAATCGCCATTGTCTTAAGTCTCCTTTTAAGGTTGGTGACCAAGTATGGTTGCTTCGTTGTCACATCAAGACTGCTCGGCCATGTGAGAAGCTCGATTATCAACGCTTAGGTCCTTTTCTCACCACTGCGCGTATTAACGATGCCACCTTTCGTCTTAATATTCCATCACACATGCGACTTCACCCAATCTTTCATAGCTCTCTTTTGGAACCTTATCGCACCTCTTCTATTCCTAATCGTGTTGTGCCACCTCCGCCCTCAATCCAACTTGTTGACGGCCCTGAATACGAGGTAGTTGTTATTCTTGATTCGAAGATTGTGCAGAATAAGCTCTATTATCTGGTTGATTGGGTTGGCTAACCTCCAAGTGATCGCACTTGGGAACCCGTCAATAATGTTTCTAATGCTCAAGCTCTTGTCAAAGACTTCCATCGCCGTTATCCAAACAAAATGGGCCCTACATTGTTAACGAAGACTTCCACTCGTCGTTCTCAAAGGGGGGATAATGTCATGAATACATAAGCATCATGGCTTCATTTGGGCTTGAACCCAAGACCTAACCATTAGGATAGCATATGATTATATAAAATAATAAAAGTTGCTTCTTATAATAGATTGATTATTGTAAATTTTCTAGAACATTCTAGAATATCCTAGAACATCTTAGAATATTCTAGGTCTAGAACATTCTAGAACATTATAAAAATCACTAGGCTATTCTATAGGAACCTATAAATATGGACATACAATTCTTCTCAAACCAATTCAAATCAACACCAGACATTGACACATCAATCTAGTATTATTGTTCAATTCCATCTTGTCTCGTTCTTCATCTTTGTCTTCATTCTCTAATGTCATTCCTAGCTTCTTTAAGTTCCTCGTTGCCTTGTCATTCGTGCTTCGTCCGAGTTAGCGGTTGGTGTGTCCGTGACATCAGTTACTTACGAATCTTATTCTAAATCAATGCCAATAATTTTTTTAAATTGCCAGCACTTTGTCCTTGCAATGAATAGGGTAAGGTAAACCCATACCTTCCATGTAGCATCATCAACAAAAGAAACAAAATATTTCTTCCGCCCTAAAGATAATTTTGTCATCTAGCATACATCTAAATGTACTAACTCTAGAGTAGAAGATTCTACCAAAAGAAACCTTTTAAGAGATGTTTAAGCATGTTTACCATAAACATATTGATCACAATGTTAAAAATCAACATAACAAATGCAAGGAAAGTAACCCAAATGAGAAAGCACTTTCATTCCAATTTTACTCATGTGTCCCAACCGGCCATGCACAAGGAAATGCTTACTTGCTCAATTATGGCCACAACATGGTCACTAACACTAGATGCATGGAGGGGATACAAAGTATCACTTTTACAACCCCTAGGAATTATGTTAATCAAGCTCTTCTTGATTTGAGGTACATGTCAAAATGATGAAGTGTGAAGACAAAACCAATTTCAATTGCAACATCACAAATGCCAATACCCACAATGTCCCATGCATAGTTTTCCCAAGATGGACAACATCATGTCAACCTCTTCTATAGTCAGAAAACCACCCAGGATGAGGGGTAACAGGAAACTAGCAATTGAATCGAGAATCCAAGTGTACATTTCACCATTCATATCTTCAAGTAAAGCATGTGCGTTATAGCATGAAGAAACAAAGAGAATGTAATTCCTAATATAGTCATCACGAGTGACTACATTTAGCTCTTAAAAATTAAAAGCACGAAGAGACAAAGAGAATGTAATTCCTAATATAGCCATCATGAGTGACTACATTTAGCTCTTAAAATTTAAACACTGCTCTTCCTAGGTTGAGTATCTTTCATCTCTTCTTTATTATTGTTGAGAGATCAAGCTCAACTTAGTTTAGTTAGTTAGTCAACCATGTAACTTCGTAGTTACCTAGATAGAATCTAGTTAGAAGTGTTGACTATAACGCCTTAAATAGGACCTTGTACTTAAGTGGGATATTCTAGATTCTCTACTCCTAAGTACATTTAATATAGGACTTACACCTTAGTACCAATATTCTACTCACACATGTGCACCTTTGCACATGAGATGTATATATACCTCATTGTGGGTATTTTTGTATTCGATGATGATGATAATGCTAATTTAATATAGAGTTAATTATCCTCCATCTTCTGTTGTTCATAAGTGTTAACTTCATCTCTCTCTCTTCCTCTCACACACATATCACATAATCTTCTGCGCTTAATTTAATCACATAATTAGGTACTAATTAACCCTTTCTTAATTACTTACCTAATTCTTGACAATTATCATTCCTATTCTTGCCATTTCCTTTCCTTTCTCTTTCTTCCATTTGTAGCAATCATGTTTAAAGTGACCCTTCTTGCCACTATGATCATGACATTCTACACCTTTACCACATGATTTATTATGGCCTTTGCTATCTAATTTTTCTCTTTGTTTTGACCTCTCCTTGGTATGCAAAGCAATGGGGAACTTACTAGATGCATTGTTCAACCGATTCATCTCTTTCTATGAGTGGAGAACTCTCTACATCAACATACAAAAGCATAGCATTTGAATTGCTCATGGCAATCCTCAAGAAGCAAATGCATGCCCAAGCCCCCTAAAGTCTTGTAATTATGTAAGGGATTTGGTTGCAAAGAACCTATGTGAGCAAAACATGATGAAATGCAACATGTTACATATGTTGTTGACGTCTAGCTACTAATGCATGACACACTGAGTATCGCTTGCATTGAAAACATGATTTGTCGCATTGACTACCACACTATTGAAAAACTGCCTATCACACTAACTGTCACCGACACTAAAACATTGATTGTAGTCTACTCTTAAATTGTGAGCTATTATGTTGAATCCATATACTCTAATACCAGTTTGAAGAGCATATCATGGCGTTGCTTAACTGCACACACGCGCACAAGGGTAGAAGCAAGAGGCAAAGATAGAGAAATGCACAATCTTTTCTTTTTTTGGGTGTCTACCTTTTATATATATTATATATGCAGGTTAAAGTGTCGTAAGAGTGTGTTCACACCTGTGCACTAATAAAAGGCACAATGGCCCTTTATTCCCAACAACTTGAAGGGAGAGAAAAATAAAGGGTGTCACACATAGAAAGACAATTTTAAAAACATAATATACTTGGAAAAGACGAAAACATAAGTGGGACCGTGGAGGTAGTCTTGTCCGATGACACGCTTAGGGCAATGAAGAATATTGTCATGTTGAACCTTCCTTGGACTAGGTTCTGATCAACTTTGTCACAATGTACACCGCCATCAATGAGTACTAGTAAAGTAATATAGTACATGAGGTCAAAGTGAAGTCAAAATATGATATAGTGAATATGAAGTTAAGAATGTGTGTAGTTGTTACCTTGCCAAAGAACTATTGGCGAAGGATTAAAAAAGTCGTTGATTCGAGTTGATGGGACATGAAAAGAATTGGATGCACCTTCAGAGACAAAATGCAAGAGAAGTTATGAGTTGGTGGGGTGGGTTCCTTTTTCATGGATTAGAGTTTAAGTTCAAGGAAATGCTCAAGAGGGCCATAACAAGAAATTTCCCTCCTACACCGTTGATCTCTACTCAAGGAAAAACGAATCCCACTTCTATAGCCACATTATGAACGCGATGAACAATATATTACTAAAGTTTTTCGGATGATATTCACATCAAAGGATTCCTTAAAGATGAGAAAAATGAGACCTTTGCAGAGGATGAGTGCAATCGTGTTGTGGCCGATCATGTTGCCAAATGCAACAATGTGTTATAAAAGCTAGAAAATATGCATTAACATTCTCTGGTAAAAAATCAGCATGCGAGCGATCATAGGTTTTTGGTAGAGGCATTTAGGTTGTCACATGTACCTCTTTGTAGAACCGTATCAAAGAAGAATGCATGTCACACACAAAAGTTAGGTGGTTCCTAGGTGCATTTGCAATCTCACATTTGAATTCGACATTACACCCATGTTGTTGAGCCACTATATGGGTTACTTAAGAATGGAAGAAAATTTAGATGGGGGCAAGACCACACTAGAGCTATTCAAAGACTAAAATGACTAATACTTGGTGGCCTTTATCTGTGATGGGTCTCCCATCTTTGTAATTATGTATACTAGCCCAAGAGGAAATTGGTTGAGTCGTCAATTAAGATTGTATTGACAAAATCCCCCATTGTGTTGCCTACATTCTTTCGTATTTTACCTCATTGAACACATCTTCATCCTCTTGTTGATTAACTATGTACAACTCGCTTCAACATGTTTGCCTTATATAGGTCCCTAGTCCATCTTCACGTGAGAGAGACAATGAGATAGTAAATAAATTGTCCACAATTGTGGAAGATACACAACAAGAATAGAAAGACATTGCATAGGAAAGTATATTTTGGAGTAAGAAGGAGAGATTGTGTGGACTATACATTAATCCAATTACATCTATGTAAGAACTGAGATTGTTCAATTATACATTTTTGTTAGCAAAATCAGCTTTAATTGCCCTTCTGTAGATATATACATCCATTAATGGGGGATCAAACAATTTTGCAGCATATTCACAAATGGATACATCAATATTAGACCACTTTTTGAGCTGAAGAATATAATCGGAACTTCTCATCCATGATGCAACATCCAACATCATGGTCAAGAATCACGATAACCAAATCTATTCCAAAAATAATCTCAAAAGATCCAACACCATGCTTACATCACATATATTCTAGATCAATGTCTTCTTTCTTTCACTACAACCATCCATCAATGTCCATCAACACTTTCATACTTGCTGTGATTGTTCAATTATACATATTTGTTAACAGAATCAGCTTTAATTGCCCTTCTGCAGATATATACATACATCCATTAATGAGGGATCAAACAAATTTGCAGCGTATTCACAAATGGAAACATCAATATTAGACCACTTTTTGAACTGAAGAATATAATCCAAACTTCTCATCCATGATGCAACATCCAGCATCATGATCAAGTGTCACGATGGCCAAGTCGATTCCAAACATTATCTCAAAAGATCCAACACCATGCTTACATCGCATAAATTCTAGATTGGTATCTTCTTTCTTTCACTACAACTATCCATCAATGTCCATTGACACTTTCATACTTGCAAAGATTGTCCAATTATACATTTTTATTAACAAAATCAGCTTTAAATGCCCTTCCGTAGATATATACATCCATTAATGAGGGATCAAACAATTTCGCAGCATATTCACAAATGGATACATCAATATCAGACCACCTTTTGAACTGAAGAATATAATCCAAACTTCTCATCCATGATGCAACATCCTACATCATGATCAAGACTCACAATGGCCAAATCTATTCCCAAAATACTCCCAAAAGATCCAACACCATGCTTACATCACATATATTCTAGATTGATGTCTTCTTTCTTTCACTACAACCATCCATCAATGTCCATGGACATTTTCCTACTTGCTATCATTTTCATGTGTTACAAATAATTCGTTTCGGAATTTTGTGGCCTGAGGCTTACATCATCTATATTGCAATATGCATTACATTATGAAAATCATAACTACGTATGCTTTGATGATTTTTCTGGTCATGTAATGTACTCTTTTTTCAAATCAGCCCATAATTTCAGAGATTGGTGGCAGCATATATTTCGCTTTTAACCACAAAGACTCACCCTACTTTCCATGCTTTGGGCATTCTCCCTAAGTATTTCTATTTGATGCACATCCTCGTGCATGCAATCAAAACCATAGAAATTGGACATAACTCCATATCCAGATGCGCAATGGCTGCCTAATTTGTTCATCGAATCAAAGCACTGCTTTCCAAGTGCCACATCACCAAATGATTTACATCGACTCAACAGAGATGTCCACATAATGAGATTCATTTCAAATGGGCATGTCATCGCAAGACAAATTACCTCTTTAAGGCATCCTACACGCCCGAGAAGCTCCATTACACAAGCGTAATGGTTGAGATAGGGCATATTATCATTATTGTCAGTCCACATCGATCTGAAGTGTGAACATCCTTCAGACACAAGGCCAAGATGATTGCATACTGAAAGAATACTAACATAAGTCGCATCGTTAGGTTTCAACCCTTCCTTTTGCATGCGCTCAAACTCTTTCAATGCCAACTCATAGTTGCTATGGTGTGAACACCCCCCAATCATTGCATTCCATGTGGTCACAGTTCTTGTAGGTATTTTATCAAATGCACTAGAAGCATCATTAAGGCTACCACATTTTGCATACATGTCAATTAGGCTGTTCCCAATTGAAACATCAGATTCACATCCCCTCTCCACAACTTGGGCATGCACTAAAATACCTTGATGTAATGCTGATAGGATCGAGCACGCTTTTATAGCCGAGAGAAAAGCGACAATATCAGGTTCCACTTGCATGTTGCCAAAAAGATGCAATGCTTGTTGACCATACCCATGTTCCACATATCCGGAAATCATCACACTCCATGATACCACATCCCTGTTAGTTAGTCTATCAAATAGGCCATGGGCATTCTCTAAGCTCCCATGCTTTGCATACATCGAGAGTAGAGCATTTCCAATTATCTCATTTGTCTCATAGCTATTTGATATAACATGAGTGTACAATAGCTCACCTTGCGACAATTGGCTAATGTTAACACATGCTTTTGCAACAGTAGCATATGTAATATCGTTGGGTTTTATGTTTCCTTCTTGCATGCATTGGAAAAGATGAAGGGCTGTCTCTGCTTGGCCAATCTCTAAAAACCCGCCTATAAATGTATTCCACGGTGCAATACATTTTCTTGGCAAGGATTCAAACACCTTACAAGCATCCATTGGGCTAGAACACTTGAAATACATGTCAATGATGATGCTTCCCAACAAATCTTCTAGCTCAAGCTTCCTATGAAGGATGATGATATGAACACATTTGGCTTCATGTAGCATTTCCTGACCCCGACAAGACTGAAGAACTCCAACAAATGTAGGAGAGTCTGGCACGACACCTTCATATTGCATTTGTGAGAAAAGCTCGAGAGCTATGTGACCACACCCATATCGAGCGTATGAAGAAAACATTGCACTCCATGTGACCAAGCTCTTGTAAGGCATCTCATGAAACACACTCTCTACATCTTCCAAGCTTCCACACCTTGTATACATATCGATAAGACTATTCACAATGGCTAATTCAAATTCAAATCTGGAAGTTGCAATAATGAGAAAATGAACACATCGGCCATAGTTCAAAAAACATTCATTACAGCATGCTTTCAACAGGCCTAGGAATGTCACCACATTAGGGTTTGGGCCTTTTCTCAACATAAGTTGGAAAAGATGAATAGTTTCATCACTCTCACCGAAATGAGCATAGCCTGTTATCATTGAGCTCCAAGCAACTATACTTGGATTCAGCAACATGTCAAAAATGTTCCTTGCATCAAGGAGACAACCACATTTGACAAACATGTCAATAAGGGTATTACATAGAAAGGCATCTGTGTTCAAACCTCGCTCAACCATATGAGAGTATACTACATTACCATGGTCTACGGAGTTGTTCGGGTGAGCCAAACATGCTTGAAGCACAACATTGAAAGTGTAGGCATTTGGATCAATACCAACTTCTTGCATTTGGACATAAAGACCAAGAGCGTGCGTAGGGCAATTACACACGAGATGCGCTGAAATGGCGGCTGTCCAGGTGAAAGCATCACGGCTCGGCAACCGATGAAATGTCCGGTCGGCTTCCGATAAACTCCCACAAGACGCGAACATGTGAACCAAATGGCATCCCAAGAACGCATCATTTTCAAGACCATTCCTCAAGATAAGGGAGTTCACGTGCCTACCCGCCTTTAGGTCACGTGCGGTTTTGCATGATTTCAAAAGGCAGTAGAAGGTGGAGACGGGTATTGTGGAGACCTTTCTCTCCACCACAAGCTCATCAAGGGCATGTATGGCATCGTGAAGGAAGCCATGGTTGCACAGCTTTTTCACATGGCTTAAGAGGAGCCCATCAGCTGCTGCATTTGATATGCTGGCATAGCTCATGGGAGAGCTACATACATCCTAATGTAAACCCATATGTAGATTCTCTGTGCCTCTGTTTTCTTGCTGGTTTTTGGCTCCACTAAAGACTAATTTAACTGCCCACACACATAATCAACACTAAATTCACTCTCTGTATGCACCACAATATATATGTATAATGTATGTATATAGTACATATATACATTGGGGCCCAAAAACAAAAGGAAATCTTGATATTTACCGGAATACCCCTCGGGTTCTTGTTCATGCTCCACGTGAGATAGATATGAGGGGCGCCCGGATGCTCTCTCGTAACTCCTTTTTCCAATTGTTTTAGCTTTCGCTTCCGAAAAAGGGTCCTTTTTCCTTTTTCCCTCAGTATCGAGGGGTATCACGATTTAAATATCTGTAATGTTTTAGGTTGTTTTCTTCTTTACCATGAAGAAAATCTTGAAATGGAACCTATTCATTTGAGTATGGGGAAGAGGGAAACATGTACAGTAATATGCTAATGTAACCTATAAACCCTTAACTTCCAGACAATTACTGAAAATGCACCTAGAAGTTAGGGATCGGCAACGGCTCGGCTCAAGCCTAAATCGTTTGGCTTAGCCGGCTTAGTGGCTCAGCTCGGCTCGGTTTAGGCTTGAACTTGCCTTAACAGTTTGAGCTCAGCTCGGCTTGGCTTGAGCCTCGCCAAACTGGCTCAAGCCGGCTAAGCCGTTTAGAAACTTTAGAGAGAGAGTGAGAGAGGGAGAGAGAGAAAGAGAGAGAGAGAGAGAGAGAGAGAGAGAGAGAAAGAGAGAAAGAAAGATATATTAACGTCTTCTAAGGCCAAATTTGGCCCATGAGACAAATGGTTTACAAAAAATGGGATATTTACCATTTATCGAAAGTAAAAAAATCAAAATAAGATAAAAAATAGTTCTAAAAAAAAACATGTTCTACAATGAAAAGATGTTATACTAGGCCTAATTTCATTTCCATCCAAGTCTCTCGAAGAGAAGCAGGAGGTCAAAGGGTTGCGATGTGGATGTGGCCCGTGGTTCCAATGTAAAAGGTACCCCAACCATAGCTTCTAGTCGACGTAGCTCACGTTCCCTTATCTTCTTAATCTTTTCTACTCCACGTCGACTTGTTTTGAAACCCAACATCCGAGGGCGTTTGGTTGTTCTTTGTATTTCTGCTTCCTCAAGGGAGAGGCCGAGCGGCGTAAGTGTATCCACATTCATCGTCTCCCCTTGTTCCTAAAAAATTACAATAGTTACATGTTGATGAATAGTAAAAGGGTTGTGATTAACACTTTGTAATTTATTCTCCCTATGTTGTTTTAGTTCTAAGATATGCCTACCTAGTCTTTTTACACTCGGGGTATCTAATAGTTTGGAGAGGGTGGGAGAGGGTCCTAATATGTCTTGGTATTCCGCCCGTATCTCGGCATAAATTGGGCACTTGCATGTGAAGTGATACTCATCCTCTATCTCTATGTGGCATAACCTACATAGCCTTTCCTCTCTAGGGACTCTATTAGCACGACCATTCTCAATATCAAGTTCGTGAGATGATATCCTAAGTTGTCCAATGGCCACCCTTAGTGCATTTGATAAGAATGTATCTAGATATCTTGGTCGTGTAATAAAACCTAACTTAGAGAAATGCAAGAAGTGTTCCTTATAGTACAAAATTTTAGATGGGAGTGGCTCTCGTGGGGTGATCCATTTACATCGAGTGTAAATTTGCCATATTTCTTGGCGTATCACTTTATTACGGTCTTCATGAGAGATTAGAGTTTGATCAGTCCCATGGTTGTACTTAAGGGGAGGTAGGTTATTAATGTATATGCCGTTTGCAAGTAACCAACTCACCACAATGCTATACCAAGAGCTAATGTCTCTAGATGCATGTAGAGATTGGGATGCATCAAAGGCTCGACAGGATATCCTATCTTGTGGTTGACTATGTATCCGATGAATAAAAACTACCATTTGAAAGAGTGCTTCTACTAACATCAGGGGTAGACTAAACTCTGCTCTAATAATGTCATGCGGTACTATCGATTTGTTTCGAAGTTGACGTGATAACATCGTCACCAAAGGTCTCTCTAATTGTGTCCACATGAAGGATGGTAGACATGGAGCCCATATTACTGATGCATACATGAGGGAAGGGGTCACTAATGAGTCGAAGAGCCATCCCTTAGTTTGTGGCTCTTGAAAGTATGCTTGGTGGCATTGTCTCTCTAAGAGTGAGAGGGATGCATACCCTCTCGTTAGTCTATCTTTGGCTACCTGGGTCATCAAGAATTTACCTGAGCGAGCACTAAAAATGACTCCCAAGTATACATATGATCCCACTACCTCAACTAGTTTATGAGAGAGGGTTAGGTGACATTTACTCCTAACTTGGGACGATGTATGAAAGATAAGGACTTTAGTTTTCGTTAGATTCACCACCAGTCCTCGTTGTGTACAAAAGTTATCTAGGGCATTAAGATGCTTTTGTTGGTCGTGTTCCGATTCCGAGAGCAAGACAATGTCGTCTGCGTAGAGTAAGAGACTAACTTGCGTATCCCCAATAACTACTCCCTTGCCTCCCTTTCGAGCAATAAAATCAGTGATCTCATCAATGTAGATCCCAAAAAGAGTCGATGACAAGGGGCAACCCTGTTTTACACCAATGGTGCTAGTGAAACAATCGGATAAGCCACCTGAGCATCGTACACACCTAGAGACTTGCTCATATAAGGCATAAATGGCCCAGATCATGTCATTTGGTATCTCCAAGCTCTTAAGTCTATCAAACAACCTCTCCCTAGGAACCGTGTCAAAGGCTTTGCGGAAGTCTACAAAGCAACAATATAGTTTCTTCTTACGAGCCTTCGTCTGGTCAATTAAGCACCTAAGTGTGAAGATATGGTCAATAGTGGAGAAGGCTCGTCTAAAGCCAGCCTGCTCAGGTGCATGAAGACTTAACGTTTCCATATAATTGTTGAGCTCCACTTCCATTACTGCACCATATAGTTTAGCGAGCGTATGACCTATCATAATGGTCCTATATGTATTTGGGTCCATTGGGTCCCCTCCTTTATGTATAGGGGCCACTGTGTTCATGTCCCATTGTGGTGGAAAACCCTTGACGAGGGCACGGTTGAAGATTAGAGTGAGAAGGGGGGCTAGGCACTCTTGAGCATATATGATGTGCTCGGCTCACAATCCTGTGTGGTCCATGGATTTCCTATGTTGTAACTTTTTTATGACCTTCGTGACCCTAGAGGTCGTGAAAAGTGTCCTCATGGTAGGTCGAGGTGTGGAAGGCATTGGAATGGGTGGTTGGTTCGGGACATGGTAGAGTCTCTCGATGTATGTGTGCCAAATATTGGGATCCTCGTTGGGTGTTTGTGGTCTCGGTTCCCGTAGTCTCTTCCATGCAAGGGTGTAGTCCCTACACATGAACATATGGTAGAGTTCCCAATATTGAGATGTTTCCCAAGCTCGTCTTTTACGCTGTGTCATCTTGCGCATCTCTTTGCGAGCCTATACTGAGGAAATAGTACCACTAAGTCGCGACACCTTAAGTTGTCTATACAACTCTCTACAATCCTCATCATACCACTTGTTCTGTGGCATAGACCCTATTCTACTATGATTGGAACCTTTCGTGCATGGGAAGCTACTAGTTGATGCTGAGTGAAGGATGTGTGTGAGTTCTGTAGTGAGGTTCTCTAAAGGCAAGGAAGAATCAAAAGAGGAGAGATGGGCTTGTACATGTCGAGAGAGAGAGAGAGAGAAAGGTTTCCTAACCAGTTTCCAAGTTGTTTACCAAACCGGTTTGTGAACCGGTTCGATTTGGTTCGGTGCAGATTTGAGATCCCCAAAACGGTTTAGGCTTAACCGGTTTGGCTTGGATTAGGCCAAACCAACTAAGCCTAAACCAAACCGTTGCCGATCCCTACTAGAAGTTTTCAACATCACCATGATAAGCTAAACATGTTTAAAAATTTGTGTATTATATCGATGTATGTTGGTAATTTTCGAAAACTTGGGCTATTTCCATAAACATCTACAAATTTAAGGGTTTATATAATGTTACAAAAAGTTGATTTCTATGACTATGTAGGTATTATCATGCCACTCTCTTTGGATTATATTTGAAATCAAATCATTTGTTAGGAACACCTCTTTAGAGAACCAATGTGTGGTATTTTGAAAACTCGGTTTGAAGAATAATGTGTATGGCTATATTCGTGTGGTAATATTTCTCCCTTATCAATCGCACCTTTATATAATTGCTTGCATGATGTTTATAGATCTTGTCAATATTTAGAGCATAATGTTAATAATTCCTTCTCACATCAATTTCTCAAGGCTAGTTTAGCATAAAGTTTGCAAATAAGCAGCAATGCATCATATTGTACTTTTCACATAACATCTCTTGATATACTAGTACTCGAGCTATAGATGAAATACAAAATATAGCTGATTTGTTGAACTTCAACTGTCTCCTTACGTTTAAACTGACAATCATATAATAAATATCAATCATTGAATTTCCAAATGATCCTTTGGTTTCTCTTGCTCATTATGATGGAATGAAAAAAATGTAGTGGGATGACGAGCATTTGATCCATTCATTCAAGTCATTTGTCCACTTTATACCACCAAACTTCAATCATGTCTAGATCATGATGCTACATCAATCATGTGCCATTTTTTTCTCTTGATGGTTGCATGCATGGAAAATAACTAATAGCGTGCTCCTGTTCATTGTTTTGTTGCATACTATTCAGCCATACGATCATAGACAAATATGCTCGTTGGGTGGGATACGAAGAACTTGTTACAAGATAGCTCATGCTAAGAGGAAATGAATGACCATTCTTGCATTGCCTAATGATTTCTCAAACCCCGATTATTCCAATCTTAACATTGCAAGAAGGGCCGTTGATTATTGTCAATTGCAAATGATATCATTGAACATGTTTTCGATGGTATGTGATTGTATACATGGTAACTTACAAACTGTGCTAAGCATGTACTACTTGTCTCTTATACAAAAGTTTCAAAAAATAATTTTTCTTTCATCTTTAAAAAGTTAAAAGAAAAAGATATTGATACTTATCCTATTGTACAATAAGTGATTCCATGGGATTTTCTATGGTGGTGAGGACGGTAAAGGACAAATGTTCTCAAAGAGTTGTTGGGACTTTGTTTGATTGCCCGTCGAATGGGGGAACGATATGGACGAACAGAAGCCATGGAGAGGTATCATTTACATAAAGAGTTTTATTCACGAGAAGTGAGTGTCCTTTCGAGCCCCGAGTTCAAAAACCGATTTCGACTGCCATGGTCATAATGATCATCGAGTTGTCTGCAGAGCCGAGTGAGGACATCTACAACATCACGCATGGATGGCCGGTCGTCCTTCTCGGGCTGGAGACATGTGAATGCGAGCTCGCCCACGGCGCGCATCGTCTTGTCCATGGGCGGATCCATGGGGGGCTCTAACCGAGGGTCGACGAGCTCGTCCCAAGCCTCGCTCGTGATCTTCGTGACCGCCCAACTGGACAAGTTGACGAGGCCTTTCCCACGGCGGACGTCCACGGCCATCTTCCCAGACACGAGCTCCATGAGCACAACCCCGAAGCTGTACACGTCGCTCTTCTCGGTGAGCTGGTAGCACTTGTGGTAGTCGGGGTCGACATAGCCGGGGGTGCCTTGGGGTAGCGTGGACACGTGGGTCACGTCGAGCGGCACGAACCTTGAGAGCCCGAAGTCCCCGAGCTTCACGTGGAACTCCTCGTCCATCAGTATGTTGGCCGTCTTCACGTCCCGGTGGTAGATCGGGGGCGACACCGAGTGGTGGAGATAGCACAGCGCCTCGGCTGTCTCGCGTGCGATCCGTAGCCGGAGCCTCCATGGCATGGCCGGCCGCTTGTCCGGATGCTTGTCCGCATTGTGGAGATGGTCGGCCAGCGAGCCGTTGCCCGCGTACTCGTAGACGAGCATGAATTCCCGCTCCTCATGGCAGCAGAAGCCATGGAGCTTCACGAGGTTGGGGTGATTGAGGTTCGAGAGCATCCTTATCTCGTTGTAGAACTGCTCGATCCGTCGGGAATTGTCATGATAGAGACGCTTGATCGCCACTTTCCGGCCGTCTCTCAGGAAGCCGAGAAAGACGGCCCCGAAGCCACCATCGGCCACCATGGATTCGTCCGCGAAACTGTCCGTAGAATGCATTAGCTCCTCGTACGAGAACTCCTTGCAGCTTGTCGAGGATGGGGAGTATCTGGCCACCAAGGAGAGAGCTCTCCTGGATATCCATTGCTTCTTCTTCCGGGAAGAACTGGAGGCGGTAATCCCGATCTCGGACATCTTCCTTCTCCGGAAGAACCACCATAAGATGAAAGCCACCATGGATAATGTAGCTCCAATGCATGTGGCCACCGCCGCGATGATTAATGCATCTGATTTCTTTGTGTTTGTGATGCTCATTGCTACTACACAATCAATAGAGAGAGGGAGAAAGGCAGACTTAGCTGATTGAATGTCTTTCCATGTAAAATCTCCTCCATATATGTAAGTAAATTTACAATTCAAAATTTCCATACATAGTAGAAGTTTGTACCTAAAGGAGATGCAGGGCAATTGTGGTCTGATGTTCTGTTCCCAGCACAAAAGCATTTGAAGCTGCTGTTGTTGCCATAGCCACACCATCCACCACTGAGCTCACAATCTTGACAGTTCCCTTCCGACCTAAACTCGGAGTGAGACCATGTCAGTTGAATTCTTGTTAAGACATTTATCGGCGGCCTCGCTGGTTGTTCCCCTAATGCCAAGCCATCATTAAGGGCCGTCTGTGTGATATTCACGAAGAAAATACAAGCTGTACACGCGAAGGTTTCTGCTATCAATTGAAGCGTCAGCTCCTTCCATGGCGTGATTTGTATGCAAGCCGCGAAGCTCCCATTGCTGCTCGTGCCATTGTTACAGAAGCTCTGGTAAGACTGGCATAGGGAAGAGTTGGTCCGGGCGACCACTGGCATAGTGCTGCTCGCATCCCATTTGCTACAATTGAATAGCAGGAACACACTGTAAGGTGAGAATCGAAGGGACGAATCATTCGCTAATGCCGTAAGATTGATGGATGTGGGGAGATACACATCAAATACATCTTTGATCTCGATTGGTGCACAAAAAGGAACCAGAGATTGATTTTGTTCTTGACCAATCCATGTGAGGTTAACGAACCCAAAATCTCTGTTAGAAGGTCCTAATTGATCTGGCCGGCCTTGTATAGTTAAGAGACCTGAGGGCTGATCGTATATCTCCATCACTTTGGGCGGCCCGAGCTTTCCACAGCCTATTTCTTTGTATCCACAGTCGAAGTTTTTCCATAGCGGGTAAATTGTTTCACTGTCAGAGCAATTGGATATAAGGAAGGTTTCTGATAGCCCACATGATGAAGGATCGACACCAAATGGATACGTCAAATTCAGGAGATGGCCACAATTGGATGGTGCACAATTCTCGACTTCGGCAGAGTAGATCTTGCTAAAACAACTGATAATGGTGATGATGGCGACGAGATGGAGATGGAGATGGAAGAATTCCAGTAGCATCAGTGCAGAGGTTTCCATAGCCAGATTTCTTTATTTTTTCCCCCTTTTCTTCTTCTTCTTCTTCTTCTTCAATCTTTCTTACTTACTTTTAAGAAGAAGAAACGGGAGATGCACCAAAAAAAAAAACAAAAAAACAAAAAAAAAAAAACCCAAATTTTATCTTATTCTCAGGCGCGCTGAAACCCTAGTGTTTCCATGTTCACCTTCTTCTTCTTCATCATCATCATCATCTTCTTCTTCTTCTTCTTCTTCTTCTTCTTCTTCTTCTTATCGGAACCCTAAAGCTGGTTTTGGAAGAAGCAGGGGAATCCTCCAAAGAAACCCTAACTTCCTCATCCTCTTCTGCTTCCTGCTTCCTGCTTCCTGCTTCTTAGTCCTCCCTGTAATGGCAGCGTTAAGAAAAGTCATGTTTCGGGTCAAAGGGGAGTTGGGATGGACACCTGTGCATTCATCGCCAGAAAAGCTTGACCCTTTGGTGAACAGAAAAACCAGGAAACTAGAAAACCAGAAAACCAGGAAACCAGATGGCTATTCTTCCCCAGAGGAGACATTGCGCATGGCCTGGCCGGGTCGATCGATCGGAAACTCTTTGTCCCGCCCGCCCGCCCGCCCGCTTGCTTTTCTGCCCGGACACGCTCCCGCTATCCCTGACTTCGATCCGTTCCAATCCCCCGGGTACAAGTTCGTCTTCGTGGGGACCTGCAAATCGAGTACACATGCATCGCAGTATACCACACCAATGGAACCGAATCGTGTCGATCGGAAGTGGACACACACTGAATCCTTCACATTGATTGTGTCGGCCCTGGTAAAGCCACTTGATAGACATTTCGAATGACCCGACCCGTCGACGTGGAATCGTATTGTAAGGGGATTAATTGCGACCTGTCGTTTATCTTTGCTTCTAGTTTTGATTAGCTTTTGCCCGTATCAACCACTTACTGCCCACTTTTCGTTTAGATTGAGCCTCTCACCGCACCTTATTTCTTGTTCCCAATTTCGGTCAAACCTATTGAGCAAAGGAAAAGAGATAGAATACAAAACAGTGTTAGTGTCCCATACCACCATATATAGCCTTATGTTATATATACCCCAAGAGACTATGGATGAAATATCAAATTAATAATGGCGTACACATGAAACTTTCAAGATTTGAGGATTAAATATTGTTAAAATCACACTAGATCTTTATGCATACTAAGTTATTCTCCTTCCTCCTGGAAGACACTCAAGATGGATATCACGTGATTAAATTTTTTTATATGTGAAAGGAAAAGACCAATAAAGCTAATGATATATAATGAAACAACAACTTTACACATAACTAAGTTGTACGCTCTAAATAAATGGCACAAGTTTGTTTGTGAATGTGAATAGAAGATAGTCCTAGATGAGTAAAACCTAAAAGGGTATATATTAGTAGCATGGAGACTCTTACAGCACCAATAACTATGGTAGAGTTTAGGATTACTTGTTTGACAAGGGGACCTTTTTGTTTCAAACACCATCATTGTTAATAGCACAACAATTCAATAACACTAGATATAATTGCGGTGTATAATAAAATAGTTTGTTTGCTTCATTGCTTTGTCAGTCTATATTTTTGTTGTTCATACAACAAAGTCTGACATGAACCCTAGGACAAACAATAGTAGTCTTGTTATTGTATTTGCTCGTGGCATAGTAGAGACGCTCAAGTGTCAATACAATTGTCATAATATTCTACCATTTGGTTTTATCGTGTGCAATAATCTAAGAAGGGCACTAGTGTGTGCTCTAGGTCCCATGAGTAAGTGATTTGATGTATGTGGAAACCTTTAGCGTTGGAGGGATAACTAGGATAAAATGTAGGGCCTAGCATTGGGAACCATATGTCAGGATATGTGTGTGTGTGTGTGTGTGTGTGTGTGTGTGTGTGTGTGTCTCCATAGTCAAACTTTGAATATAACATTTCCTTGGTCTTAGAACTCCATCGGTTCCCATATTATTATTGCCCTCACATTTGTCTAAGAGCCTATCTCCTCTACTACAACACTTCATTTGATGAATTTCTCAATAGTGAGGAGGTCATCATTATTGAAAAGAGATTGAACTCAAGCTGGGGTTCTTACACAACAGAACACATTGTGTTTGTGTGTGTGTGGTGTTATGTGTGTGAGAGAGGAGACATAGAGAGGTAGAGAAATCAAGTACCAAAGACAAAATATGGACGTTAAGTTTTACCATTAGGGGAGAATACACAATGAATTGATCACCCTTAGAGAGGGGGACAAGGGTTTTCTATATAGAGACCTCTCACTACCTTCTCGCTAGGTGACATGTTACATGGGAGTGGGATATGATAGTATCGTTTTTCTCCTTAACTACTAATGACAATATGACACTAGAAGTTATTCCTTATGACAAGGAATAACTCATACAACAAGCATGTGGACTTTAATGCACATGGGTGCACCCACTACACATGTTGGACATTGTTAAGTTTGCTTCTCAATATTGCTATGTAACCTTGCTAACTCTATTAACATCCTTCATCTAATCGTCCTCTATTCAAGGAATTTCTTCGCAACCAAAATAAGGTACAAGGTGGCTGAACACTCTTGGTAATTATAATTGCATTGGAAGAATGGCATTCCTATCTTTGAATGCTCGACACAACATTCATGTGATAATACAAAACAAGAACATCCAATACTTCATGACCATGCATGGTCTCAATTTATTTCCTAGTTGACTTTGAATTTGTAATAATTTATTTCCGTGGGTCATAGCAAGTCAAGGTTAATGTCGTCTCTCACCACTCCAAATATAGCCCTTGAATCGGGATCAACTAAGAATATTTTCCCTACTATGTTCTTGAATTTGAACTACTCTAGAAGACACAAGAAGTAACATAGGATGATCCCTTCGCACAAGAAATATGTCAGTAAATCTCCAACTTGCCTAATGGTCTCAAACTTTGTGACAACATGAAGAGTTTCACATTCTAAGATGACTCCTAAGCAAACTAATTGCATTGTGCCATGTGCACTAGTGTGCATCCAAGCTCTCAAAGAGTGCCATGAGTTTTGTACGATTCAATACATTGATATTGAAACATTTATGGAATTGTTTATAAGAAACCATTGATGGCCTCAACTACGAAGATGGATTCAAAACTATTACCACCAATGATACTTGAAGTCTTGCCAAGACACTTCCCATTTGGACTACTAGAACCTCTATATATCCCCAAAGAAATCTTGACCTTCATTTCCCTTGACTTCACCACTAACCTACCAAATCCTCATTGTGTGAACCATCTAAATAACATGTCTCAATTTGTGATCAAGCTACACAATATCCCCATTCTCCATAGCCTTCTATGCATAGGCAATTGATCAAATAGAATAGGTAGACCAAACTTTTGTGTTGCGACCTACACTATACATTAATAATTAGCAGGAAAACCATACTCAAAAGCCCCCCCTTAGCCCAAATATCAAGAAAAACATTTTGCAGAGAATCTCGTGGATACCTTTTGAGATGTCTCTCAAACTCTAAAAAGTTTTAGAATGCTACAAGGTGTCCACTGGTCGATGTCACTTAGAACAAAGATTTGAAAAAGATGAAAAGTTGTGGCTCTTCACATAAATCTTACAAACAACAAAACATTGTTTGAAAATTGACTATAAGCACATCAACCTTTACCATCATAATCAAGTTTTGTGTGATGGCCTTCGGCTTTGATATGCTTGCACACTACCATATCCACAATGTATTCCATGTATCCTTACTAGATCCCAATGGCAAGCCTATCATCTCTTTGATGACCTCAAACATCACCAACGTTTGTTAAGATCGAAGGAAGTGAAGAATCTGAAGTTGAGGTGGTACTCTCTTGCTAACAACACTTGGGAACCATCAAAGCATCTCTCCACACTCAAGAATTAGTAAATGAATTCCACTCACACTAGCATAACAAGCCACTACACGTAGAAGGAATTGCTTGAGGCGGAAGAGATATCACAATTATTTTGGTTAGTTTAGCTTGAACCCACGAATGTTGAATAAGGGGAGCACTTTAACTAAACTACAACACTTTGTAAAGTTTAAAAATAACGTAAAAGATAGTAAGATCTCTAATGAGCTATAAGATTAATGATGATATTGTCAAAAAGGAAAGGGGTTGTCCTCGAACAAGTCAACACCAATTGTTGAATATATTCCCATGCCTTGTACTCTTGTCATGCTTAGAGTACATTTCGTTTCCTTTTACTGATGTCAAGTGAAGCATGCCCAAGCAATTGTAAAGTTTCTGCAACAAAGTAATGAGGCATTGCATTCAAACCATACATTCCGTAGTGGGCTTTGGTAAAGTAGTGCATGTATTGAGATTGAACCAAGATGCATGGTTCATAAAACTTATATATATTTTATTTTTTATGTTTCCTTCAAAGATTTTCTTTAGTACTATTAACCAAAAACACCTTAAGGCTACAACTTGAGCTTGTCTGCCTAGAAGCTTACAATTTTATTTATTTATTTATTTCCAAATCAAAATATACTTCTTATACCAAGCATCATATGTATGTGAATCATCACTATTACGCCCAACATGTAAGGAATAATTAAAATCCAGCTCCCAAAGTGAGAGTTTCCCTTCCATATCTCTCAAGAAAAACAATATTATGAGTAGTAGATCCACCATATTGTGATGCCAATGCATCTCCCATATTTTGATACATATCCATCAGAGCATCTGCTATACTGTTGTGTGAATCAATCGTTGGGAATATCTGACAGGCCCAAGGAGAATAACTGATGACCTAAGGTAGCCAAGCCATAAACATATTGAGCAACATTTTTTCGATTGAAGCTGTTAATACAATTTTTTCTTTCTTTTTGCAAAATTTTGGAAGTCACAATGAATGAAATGCAATCACTCTACCTTCGCAAAAACCTGGTTTAGATAACCAACCCCCACACCATCATCACTCATTGTGATAAAAAAACAGGAAATCAGCTTCCTCAAGTCCACATCAACCATCTCGATGTCGTCGATTATCACCAAAATCTTGTACATCAATAGTCTCGCCAGCTCGCCGATTACGAACAAAATCCGGTACTGACAACAACAAATGAGTCTAAAAAAACTTTTCCTCACCTCCTCATGACAATATGCTTCAAACCTCACTCATCTTGATTAAAAAAAAGGAAATCATCTTCCTCAAGTCCACATTAACCATCTCATTGTCGCCGATTATCACCAAAATCTTGTACCTACAAAAACAACATGAGTGTACTCTCTACCTCTCCTCATGAAAATATGCTTCATTGTCTGCATCAACCATCTCGGAAATCACCGCGAAAATTGTCTTAGATCAATAGTCTCACCATCTTGCCGATTACCACCAAAATCCTATACTGACAACAACAAATGAATGTAAAAAAAACTTTTCCTCACCTCCTCATGATAATATGCTTCAAACCCCACACCATCCTCACTCATCTTGATTAAAAAACAGGAAATCATCTTCCTCAAGTCCACATCAACCATCTCGTTGTCGCTGATTATCACCAAAATCTTGTACCTACGAAAACAACATGAGTGTACTCTCTACCTCTCCTCATGAAGATATGCTTCATTGTCCGCATCAACCATCTTAGAGATCACCGCGAAAATCGTCTTATGTCAATAGTCTCACCATCTTGCCGATTACCACCAAAAAGAGTGTAAAAAAACTTTTCCTCACCTCCTCATGATAATATGCTTCAAACCCCACACCATCATTACTCATCCTGACAAAAAAACAGAAAATCAACTTCCTCAAGTCCACATCAACCATCTTGCCGTCGCCGATTATCACCAAAATCTTGTACCTACAAAATCTTCATAAAACTTGTATTGACATTAGAGTATAACCTTAAGAAAAAAGATAGTTGAAGATGAAGCAGGGGAAAAGATTTGCTCAATCATGATGATTCATCACTGAAGTAACAATTAATTGCTTTACCATTTTTGGCAAGGGTAAAAGTGCTAAGATTTCCAATAAACTGTATCAATTGCATTACACAACTAAAGAAGTCATTGATTGAGCGCATAATTACAATATTAGTTTCTAGTAATTGTATCAAATGGGCAAACCAAATATTCCTTTGCAATGGTTACTAGGTGTAGGATTGATATTACTATTAAAATAACCAAAACAATATTGAGTTACAAGGATAAGTGATTGATGATACGCACAACCCAATGTTAGGGACATGATTTTACGTAGAGTGTGGCTGGAGAACGAGAGAGAAACATGACAAGAGTGTGATTCTTCGTGACTGGGACCGGGAGGCTGGGGGGGGGGGGGGGGGGGGGAACTTGTGGGAAGGCTCGGGTCGGGGACTATGGCCGGAATACAGGGTGTGCGCACCCGGAAACACGCGGCTTCCGATGGTCTGGCAAGAGTTCCTTTGGTATTTTGCCGAGGGGTAGGCTCCGATATTACCGGAAAAATCTAAGAGAGAGAGAGAGAGAGAGAGAGAGAGAGAGAGAGAGACACACACACACACACACACACACACACACACACTACATAGTGAGCTCATACAACTGAACATCAGAACAGAGTGTTATGTAAAATGGCCTTCCATCCAGAAAGAAGATAATTGCTGCCCCCAATTCCCAGGTAACACCTTTTTATTTTTACCTGTTTCCTATCTCAAAAATTGCTTTGCATCATTTCATTTCTAGTATGTTTCTTGTAAATACTCTGCATGTAAGATCTGTTGTTGTTATTGATGATGTTGACGATGATGGTGATGTTGTTATTGTTGTTGTTGTTGATGATGATGATGATGATGGTGATGTTATTGTTCATGATGACGATCAGGAACTTGCTTACAACCAGCAGTGGAGGATGTGCAACTAGGGTTTGCATATACTTTGGAGATGTAGATTAGGGTTAATAATATACTTTTAAATATGTAGTTTAGGGTTTTGTATGTACTTTGCATAGAAGATGGCGTTGCTCATATGATCATGAATACTATAAAGATGCTTGTTAAACAGGTTACAGAACGTTGAGCTGTTTGTGTAGATTAGGGTTTGCTATGTCCGATGCCTTGCTGCATCAAATTAAATTTCTCATAAGGTCACTTGTAGAAGAGAGAAATCAAATTATTATACAAATTTATCATAATGTTTCACTTGCTTTGGAATAATATGTGCAACATGTTAACTGTTCTTGCTAAACCATTTCTAATTCAAAGGTCATAATGTTCAACTTCACCATATCATGGGTTTCTTTAGTGCATGATAGGATTAATTTCTTCAAACCCTATGTTGGTAGAAATTTTGGCATTTTTTATTTTTCATTCAAGTGAATTTGGTGCTCTTTTCCTTGACCAGTAAAAAGGCATTTTATGAAGTTTATCTTCATGGGTGAAGCTCCACAAAAATGTTTTTTGACTCACCATTTAGCCATTTCGCTTTACAAGGTGCGGTTTGGAAGATAATCCTTTCGAATCGATGTTCATTGAGATGGTAAATGATGTTGGATATTCACATCAGACATGCAAGGGTTTCTGAACTTCGGGTTAACTAGAATAAAAGGCAAAGTTTTATTTCAACCTAGAATCACAAAGGATGGCATACATTTAACAAAGTTTTTGGGGAAGTTTACAAAGGCTTGCCAAACTTAGTGTATGGACAGGCTATAGTCTCTCTTGCAAATATCAAGATTGTCTGCAAAACTGCCCAATGTGAACCTTGCATACTATGAGTATAAAATAAGCATAGATACACTTGGTTACCTTTATACAAATTCTTCAACTAAAAACAAGAATCATACCAAATCAATTTACATCAATAAAACCTCATTTTGCGAATAATACGTGGAACCCCTAGAAGCTGTGAAGGAAGGATGACACAGTGGAATTATCTGTCCAATCAGGGACTTTAAAAGGATCTGGATAAATAGTCGTCTTTTGTCACGATTCCTCTAGGTCCAAAGAAACATTCCATGCAAACATGATTCTAATCTTGCTCAAATTGTCGCTGGATATCAATTAAGGTTTCTGCCACTTGCTTCATTGTGGGTCTATCATCTTTCTCTTGTTGAAGGCACGTAAATGCAAGATCTAACATGGCTTTAACCGAACCTTCCTTATCTGTTTCTTCATCCATATGCAAAGAAGGGTCCACAAGCTCTTTCCAGGCACCACATGCTATCTTACTCAATGCTAAACTCGAGAGGTTTATGTCATCTCTGTTCCTTGACATATCGACCGCGAGTTGTGCAGATACAAGCTCTACAAGCACAACCCCGAAACTATACACATCGCTCTTGTCTGTCAGTTGATAACACTGGTGATAATCCGGGTCAACATAACCAGGGCTCCCTTGAGGTGCTGTTGTGACATGAGTCACATCAATCGGTACCAACCTTGAGAGCCCAAAATCTGCCACTTTCACTGAGAAATTCTCATCTAGTAGAATATTTGTGGTTTTCACATCCCGGTGATATATCGGAGGATCCAATTTGTTGTGTAAATAGGATAATGCCTCTGCTGTCTCACATGCTATCTTGAGCCGGAGCTTCCATGGAAATGGCTTCAATGCCATCCCATCTTTGTCGTGAAGCTGATCCCAAACTGTGCCTTTGGACGCATATTCGAAAACTAGCAACAGATCTCTATTGTCTTCACAACAAAACCCATACAATTTCACCAGATGGGGATGTTGGAAGCTTGACAAGACCTTGATTTCATTATAGAATTGGTCCATCTTTCGGAAGTTGTCATGGTATAGCCTCTTGATCGCGACCTTGCGGCCATCTTTGAGGACTCCTAAGTAGACCGCCCCGAACCCTCCGTCACCGATCATGTTCTTTTCTGCAAAAGAATCGGTGCATTTCACGAGATCTTTGTATGTGAATTCACTGGCAGGGACAGGGCCTAATCGAGAAGAGAGAGTGAGAGCTCGATGTGTACAAAACTTGTGGCTATAATCACTTGATGCATTGGAGACCAACGGGATTCTGCGGAAATAGGAACTATGCTTCTGACTTTGTCTTCGTCGATATATGATTACTATAACTGCACTGGCTATGAAGAAGGCTATTGGGATAAATATCCCTATAAGCGTTTTGCATAAGGTTGTGCAGCGACCTGTGAGAAATTCAATGGTATCAAATGTATGCCAGATAATTTCTCATGTTATTTAAGCAAAAGAAGATGTGATGAAAGAAGAATGTGGAAAGAAATGATTTACCTTTGGTGGTGCAGTCATTTGACGTGGTTTCATTCTTGGGGCAGAAGCATTGGAAAGCATTGGAGGGGCTGTATCCACATGCACCATTAGAGTTCATGCATGCTTTACAAGTTTTGCTTTGTTGGAGGATGCTATCATTCATGGAGAGTTGAATCATTCCAACCTTTGCTAATGTAACATTCTGTTCATTTGTGTTTGAGTTCATAACCAACACCTGCAAATGTGTGCATTTCAGTTCGCTCATTTTTTGATTAACATCCAGATCTGAGTCGAGATGCACTTCGACGCATTTCTTTGGATCGAAACGGTCGTATCCCAGATTATTGCATATCTCAACATAATTCATGCAATTCAGGGTACCATTTTTCAACTTGGCATCTGCATCACCGTCGGTGCAATCAAGAAGCATTAACAGGTTACGATTCGAGAAGTCAAAAACGCCACTGTCGAGGTCATTCAATCGGATGGCGGATGTGAAAATCGGGAAATAATCGGGTATATCAGTAGAGCTCAAAGGTTCGCAAATTTTTCCATAATCGGAGGTGTCTTTAGCTGTGAGAACAGTCTCATTCCACGTGAGGTTGATGTATTGGAGATTGTTGTTATCAGGAGACGAACTTATGTCCATCACGATTGGAGCCGCCATAGTAAGGTTGAGGTTATTGGTGAATCCGGTCCAACGGAGTGGTTCCGAGGATGGCGACCCACACCTTGGTTGCATCAAGAATGCCGAGGATGCACCGCAGCCTTCATCATTGCCGAAAGGATAAGAGACATTGAACTTTCCATTCTGACAAATTTGAGTCCAGCACGACGACTGCGACACAGTGGCATCAGAGTCCTTGGTGATCCAACAAGAGCACACAAGTAGAAGCATCAGGGAGAACAGTAGCCTCATTCTTGCCAATTCTGCTTCTCTCTTTCTCTCTCTCTTCTTCTACTTCTTTTTTGCTTTCTGCTTCTTCTTCTTCTTCTTTGCCTTTGCCTTTTGCTTTTTCCCTTGCTCTTCTCTGCTTTTTGGCTTCCCCTGTTTCCTTCCCTCCTCTTCTTCTTCTTCTTCTTCTTCTTCTTCTTGTTTGCCTTTTGCTTGCCCTGAATCTTCTTCTCCTTCTTTTGCTGGTATTCCTTAAAACCGTTTTGCCCAATTGCTTTCTTTCTACCTCTTCCTTTTTTCCTTCTGATTTTCGATAGAGCTGCAGGAAAATGGATGACCTAGGATACGTGGTGCCTCATGTTTGCTTTTCGATTCTTCTGATCCGTTTGCTCCTGATTGATCTGCTGCTGCTTCGGTTTTCCTGATTGATCTGCGGAGGAGGAAGGAAGAGAGAATTTCTCCTTCATCCCAGAGATTAATCAAACGACTAAGGGGCACAGATTTGCTTGCAGAGAAGGCAGGGAAAGCATGAAGAGAGAGAGAGAGAGAGAGAGAGAGAATTCGTAAGATGGACTTTTGAGTAGCCAAGGCTTCCGGTCAAAGTCAAGAAGTCAAGAAGTCAAGAAGTCAAACTTTCCTTCTAAGACTTCTCATGCATTAAGAAAAGGAATAGGAATAGGAATTTCATTCTCATATCTCTTATTTTATTTTATATATATTTTTGTTACCCACCCTTCATTAGATATCATGGGAACTTCGCTACCAAAACATGGAGCGGAATGCAAATTCCTCTCGAGGAGGAGTCAGGACATTCCCCCTGTGACCATTCGGACAAAAAACATGGGAGCGAAATGTGATAGAAAGTCGGGAAATTCCTATAAAAGTTTTCCAGATTTCAGATTTCGATCATATTTTGAGAGAGAGAGAGAGAGAGAGAGCGAGAGAGAGAGTTTGCCCAAGTTGTATGTAGCTCAGTTGGTAAGGTTGCCCAATGGAAACTAGGAGGTGATGGGTTCAATCCCTTGACCTTACACAAGGCATCTACTCAATTAAGAGATATGTATGAAGTAATAGAGAGGTGAGAAAATTGGGCTTCGAACCCATGGAGTAGTACTTGTAGTGTAACAGCTTACCATTAGGGCAAGCTAATTACAAGAGGGATTGTTGTATGCTGATGACATCTTTTCGAAATTCTCTGGACAACGTTTGTTATGATTTAGTGATTTGAGATATGATCATTTTGCTTTGTTGTCTGCTCGTGGCACAACCTTCAACCTGAATTCGTTGACCCTCATTAGTTTGTCAATTACATTAAGATATCACATCATTTATCACACTTTCCCTTTGTTAAAATTCTTCGTAGTTGAATGGGGGAAGGCTATTTGATAAACGAGAAAGAAACAAAATTATTAACATATTACACAAACATTGACATATTATTATGGGTTTTCGATGCATTAACAATATTGGCGCACAAATTTATATTGAAGGCATTGTATCATTTAAGGGTTTTCAAACCATTAACAATATTGTCAAACAAATTTATATTGAAGGCGTTGTAGCATTTAAGGGTTTTTGATGCATTAACAATATTGTCAAAGAAATTTATATTGAAGGCATTGTATCATTTAAGGGTTTTTGATGTATTAACAATATTGTCAAAGAAATTTATATTGAAGGCACTGAATCATTTAAGGGTTTTTGATGCATTAACAATATTGTCAAATGAATTTATATTGAAGGCATTATTAACATACTACACAAACATCGACATATTATTTAGGGTTTTCAATGCATTAACAATATTACAATATTGTCAAACAAATATATATTGAAGGCATTGTATAATTATGCTAAATCAAATGAAACATAAAACAAAAGTTCAATGTAGATGACCCATCAATATATTGGGGACATCAAACATGTGCATGTGGATTATTTATTTATTTATTTCAAAAAAAATATCCTCCATTGGTATTAAAGAAGTCAATATACAAAACAACCCACTATTACAATGAATATTGCAACATATTTAAGTAGAAAACTCTTGAAAAGTCATATAGCATCAGCAATCCAGCCACATCAAACATGTGCATGTGGAATTTGATGTGGTTTTATGTAACTTGGTTATATCGCAAAAGTTGAGGTCTTCATTCTTAAGTTGAAATTAACATTGCTTTGTGATAAATATATTTCTAATGTGTAACGTTTCATTAAGTGGATGCCAATATTCATGTCAATGTGCCCATGTGATTGGGTATCCGAAGCATCCAAGTTGTGTTGTTCCTTTATTAAAATAGAATGCCACATTTGACTTGATACAAGACAAGTACGACAAATTGATGCATATGTTTCCTGTTTAATGATACATATAGAACTCTAGAAAAAGTGTGAAATCAATTACCCTCCCATCTATAGTGCTCCCTTAGAGTTAGAATATTCACTTGACCTCCACATAAGAGTCGTGTATCATGGGACTTCACTACAAATTATAAATTAAACTTTGTGAAATGGCATACAAATTTGCCATGGTTTTTTGTTGCCATTAATAAAAACACAAAAAAATCATTTTCAGTCAAGGGATAGGGATAAGGACAATTACTTCACGATGACATTTCTTCAATTAGTTTAGAATAAAATAAAATATCCACATAAGCCACAACAGTTGTATTTTGCTTGTCATGCTCTACCTTCTCCAACTTACATATTGCAATACAAGATAGAAATATGAGAAATTCATTTGATATTGTGTTTTAGATCAACTAATGTTAATTTTTTGGCTTGTCCACGGTCAAACCAAAATGAGCTTTCAATCAATCAAATGAATCTTTTTAGGATTCAGGATAGAGGGGAATTATTCTGAAACACTTATCTTGCATGAGATTAGCATAAGATATTTTCCAAACATCACTTTTAAATGGTTTTTGGTAAAAAGAGTCTGATTGCCATATAACGGGAATTTTATTGTGTCAATGAATAGAAAAGTTGAAGAATGTATCAAAATCGGGATTTTAAACTAGGTCTTTAAGACATTTGATATAAATAGGTAAGCCCACTCTATTTCTACACTTTGTGGAAGAAGAGTCATTTGTGTCTGCCACATGTGAGCTCTCCTCAAACCTTGGTTGATTGATTATTTTAGAGATTTTTAGCAAACAATTATGCTTGCTAAAACAATTCGGGTTGTTTTTTTTCCCAAAAACACACTTATGCTACTACTGCTTGTGTCATGTTTTCTTCATATTCTTGAATATATGTTTTATGAGTTTTTGAACATTTGATTATAATTTATAATGACATATTTTGATTCAATCTCTATAGTTCGTTCATACTCATTTTTTTGTAAAGTTCTAAAGTGAGGAGGATAGAGATGTCTTGATTCTTAAGAAGCATCCCAAAGGTACACATGTGACACAATGCAAATATTGCAACCATACTTATGTCAGTGGTTCACAATGGATTAGAGTCCACTTATTGGGATTGAGAGTGAATCAATATATAATATAGACCATAGTCAAGCCAATCCAACTTCAAGATGATTTACCATACACGTTTGATTGAATCATTCTCGAATGCGAATGCATGTATGATACGTATGGTTCATCTGTGGGCCCTTGTATGTTTCACATTTTGTTTGTTTTTTTATAAAAAAGTGGTGAAGTGATGAAACATTCTAAAGTTATCTTCCATCGTGGGATTGAGATAACTCAATCCTCACCCTTCATTCCTTATGAGTTAGCTCGCAATTATAGTTCCTGTCATGCTCAAAGAAATCTTTGTGACAAAAATAATGCGACAAAACTTGCCAATACTTAGAAATGTAATCATAAACATGACGAGCGATCAAACATTCTATGAAAGATAAGTACTATCTTCCATTTGAATAGTGCTAAAGAAGCAATTGCCTCTCTCTCTCTCTCTTTCTCTCTCTTTTTTTTGGGGGTAAACTCTCTCTCTCTCTCTCTCTCTCTCTCTCTTTTCGTAAATGTATGTTTATATTAAAACAACATGATAATACAAAAAAACCTTGCTATCAAAACTACGTCAAAGGTAGTGATGTGGCAAGGAAAACCTTCTAAGGTGTTGTAATACAAAGCGACACAAATGTAACTCATTTGGGGACAAAGTTCCCATACAACATAATTGTGAAATTTGCCAAATCAACTTTCCTCTTATCCTACATATCTGTTGAGATACTCCAGAAAGCCCATCAAATAAGAAACCATTCCGCAAGTTCCAAATATACCACATGCCCAAATACTGCAAATAATCAAACACAAACTTATACTCTAGGGATGGTAAAACTCTGTCACCTTCAATGAAAACCCATTGAAAAGGTGACAAAACATTTCTAGTTAATGACCCCCACGGTTGTGATATACCTATCCATATACTTTTAGTAACAGGGCAAGATATAAATTTGTGTCGAGAATCTTCATCAACCGTCGTACAAAAGACACATGTACCACTACTAATGTGTCTTCGTTTTAAAGCCCTAGCCAAAGGTAACCCACCAATCATAGCCCGCCAAAGAAACACCTTTGCACGGAAAGGAAGATGAGACTTCCATCCTGCTTCTAAAACTCTAGCACACCATTCACTTCCACGGATAATGTGCCATGTATCCAAAACCTTGCTCTGTACCCAAACTCTATCCTTAACCAACTTATGGTAAACATCATTTGTGTTCACTACAAATAATGATTTCCTGTTATAAAAAAACCAATCTCTCCACGGTTCCACCACCACCAATTGTGGAATCGGTGATGATAAAATAGGCAATTGTACTATTTTTTGCCAAATCTGACCATATCTTAGACGTATATGAAATCTACTTCTCATAGTTCGAAAAGCCATCATCTGCCTCTGTGACTCTAAAATACCATCCTCCATAGTTACCAAACCTAGTTTTGCCATTCTATTAAACTTTGACTTTAAACTGTCCTTTTCATCCCATTGTAATGATCTTGAAGATGCTATCACCTCTGTTGGCAAAGACTTGCAATCTTTTCTATAATCAGGTGGTTTCCAATTGAACAACTTCAAACTTTTTTGCCAAGAGACCACTAAATGTTGAACAATAGTAGATGTTGAACATCTAAATGATCGAGTGCTATTAATAACATGCCACCATGAAGTTCTAATTTTTGTTTTACCATGTTGTATCCCCACTTTCTCCACAAAATAACAAATTATCTCAACCCATGGTTGAGAACCCAAACACATCTCTTTCAAGAGACTAAACCTTCGAGCAACTAGATGATCTCTCTCTCTCTCTCTCTCTCTCTCTCTTTGGTGAAAACACACAATTATATTAATAAATGTGTGTAAAAAACACTACTTACAATAAGTGTGACAATGGAGTATGGTCACCCACTAACTACAGTACATGGGTAGTGGAACATGTTGAATTGCCAATCAACAAGACGAACACTCCATCGAGGAAAGAATTTCCACTTGCTCTAATAAAGAAAATTGCCACATTAGTACTCCCTTCAACTTTTGTAGATATGCTTTCACTCCATGTCTACTATCAAATACAAAAGCATTGCGCATATTCCAATTATGACGCAATCCCCAATATCTAAGAAAAAGAAAAACGATCTCCACCTCTTATTTTGGGTCAACCTGTGTAAATTGTGCAAACACCCACTGTCTAGGTGTCAAATAACATCGTGATAAAACTTGCCAAATTTGAGAAATGTAACTCCAAATCTGACAAGCAATTGTACATTGTATAAATCGATGAGTACTACCTTCCATTTGAATAGTGCAAAAGAAACAATTACCCATTGCTTATCCACGACGCTTTAGAACTAATCCCAAAGGCAATCCTCCAATCAAAACTCTCCAAATGAAGACCTTTGCTACAAGTGGCAATTTAGAATGCCAACTACGTTGTAAGATCTGCCACCACCCATGATCAGATTTGTGTAATCTCCATTCTTCTTCAGCCTTCGATGATAACCATCCAAGAGACTCAAGAGAGCAATGATACAAAAGATTAGTAGTCATTTGTAATAATGATGTTTGACCCTTTAAACACGAATCTAACCACAATTGTTATCTTGTTTGTAGAGGTAAGGGACCTTGCATCAATGCAATATTTTGTAGTTGTTACCAAATAAACCTATAATTAGGTGGAATTCGTAATAATTGTCGCGCTTCAACAAACTCCAAAATTCTTTGAGATGGAGCCTTAACTATATCTCCCACCTCTTTGACCCCCAAATGAAACAAACAATTAAATTGAGAGCGCAATCTCTCCTTTCCTGGCCAACATAATAACCGAGAAGACACAAGCAACTCTTTTTGCAAAGAATTGTACAATGCTCTCTACTAGATTATGGTTTCCATACACATAATAGGAGTGCTTCTTGCCATGAGGTAACCAAGTGTTGAACACATGTAGAGCCTAGAATCCTAAGTGAAATGCATCCATTTAGTAATTGCCACCATGAAGCCTTAATCGTTGACCAAGTGTTGAACACATGTAGAGCCTAGAATCCTAAGTGAAATGTATCCATTCAGTAATTGCCACCATGAAGCCTTAATCGTTGTCCTCCCATGTGTTAAACCCTCATTCTTAATGAAATATTGAACAATAGATATCCATGGTTGTGAGTTTGAACACATATATTGTAATTATGAAAATCTACGAGCCATCATATGCTTAGATAAGTTCAATATTCCAGCTCCCCCCAAGCGCTTAGGGGTTGCTAGATGATTCCATGCAACCCAAGTGATTCCCATCTTATCCCTCTTCGTCCACAACAAATATCGAAGAGGTTGCAAAATAGAATGCAAAGCCTTCTTTGTCCATGGCAACAATGGCAAGTAATATAGTATCATGGGTTCCATAATACATTGTACAACCTTCAAACATACATGAAATGGCCAAGATTGTAACTTCCAATACATGAACTTATCCCTCAACTTACTAGACATCCATTCAATCAATTGACCATTTGTAACATTCATTCCTAATGGATAACCCAAGTGTCAAAAAATAAAGCCTTTCTTCACCACGGTTAATTGCCATCCGAAACATTCCAAATCCCTTTCAGTACATGATATGAGACTAGACTTCCTCCAATTAATATTTAATCCGGAAGCCAATGCAAATTGGTTCCATACAAGCATCCCCTTCTAAAGATTCTCTCGTGAGACTTGTAGAAACATGAAAGAATCATCAACCAAAGCTTGTGCTACTAGTTGCCCTCCAGACGGAAGGTGTAGACCCACAATGTCACCATTTGTTGCAAGTCTGGATAGCATCACCAACAAGGGATGAGTAACAATAGCAAACAACAATGGACTAATAGGGCATCCTTGACGAACGGATCTTGTGAGGGCAATATTTGATGTAACTCCCCCATTAAGCATTACTTGAGACATCGCATCTTGTCCTAATAAAAATATGAGGCGAGACATACGAGGTCCAAAACCCATTGTATGCATTAACCTAGAAACAAAGGACCAATTAACATGATCATAAGCTTTCTCCAAATCTACTTGCACCATAATCAATTCTTGATGAGTGTTTCGAGCATAATCCATGGCCATTTTAACATTCAACACATTATGCAATATATTCCTACCTGCAATAAAACCATATTGGGTGGGATGTATCAACTTTGGCAAATCCTTTTGACATAATTTATTTGCCAAGACCTTTGTAAATATCTTATACAACCACCCCATCAAAGAAGTAGGTCTCCATTGATGAAATGACTCTAGAGATGCCACCTTTGGAACTAATTTAATTAGACCAACCTTCCAAGCTTGAGGCATACCCAAAATCCCAAGAATGTTGAAACATCAAAGTTAAGGGCCCTTTTAAAAGGTTCGAATATCACTTAAAAACTTCATTTGTCAAGCCATCCCAACCGGGGCTCTTACCACTAGGAAGATGCCTTAAAACTTTGTCCACCTCATCCTCAGTGAAATCCGCATCCAATTCATGACTAATGAGGTCATGCACAATACATCCAACCACATCATAAAACTCATGATGTGCTCTACTCATGTCATTTGTCATTAACATTTGTGGGCCAATCAATTCCTTAAAGTAATGAACACATATGTCAATTATTGTAGTATGATCCACTATCCATTCATCCCCTTGCTTCACATGTGCCACATTAGATCGAGTATAAGTATGATTTAATGCTTGGAAAAACAAATGAGATTGACATTGATTATCTATGAGCCCATCCCTCAATTGTCGCATCTTCGCATAACGATAACTTTGGCATTGCAATTGAGAAATAATAACATGCAATTGACATTGGATATCCAAAAGCTCCGCATCTAATGGTGCATGTATCAATAATGCATTACACCCAGAGAGAACTTGTGAGAATTATCGAAGAAAACCTCTTCTTCGTTGAGCATTAGTTGCTCCATACTTACGATGAATGCTCTTAATGTTTCGTAATGTGATTTCCCATGCTTTAACTCCTTTAAGATTCACTTCTTGTGAAAAATTTACCAAAATTTGCTCCATGAGAGAATCAAAGTGAGGTTGAAGCAAAAGAGAAGAGTTAAAGCGTAATGGAGGATTTCCAAGTAAAGATTTTAACATGTCAATTGCATGACCATAAACCCCCAAACAAATAGGAAAGTGATATGAAGTTCCTACATCTTGTAAAATTGTCATACGAAGTGACGTCGGTAAAAAAGAATCATTGTGCATCACATACATTCTATCTAACCGACTCCATGTTTGTCTATGTTGAGTGGATTGGAAAGTAAAACCTGGATAATTCCCATGCAACCATGTCCAAACATCCAACTTCAGAACATGCATAGCCAATGAATCCCAAGCAAGTTGCTCAGGATCATCCATGATTGAATGTTCAGACGTAGATTGAGATGCATCAACACACATGTTAAAATCGCCCATAAGTAATCTTGGACGACCCACAAATAGGGTTTGACGGAGTGAGCCCCTAATGCAATACGTTGAGTGGCTTGGTTAGGGCCATAAATCCCAACCACCCACACAACCTCGCAAAAAAAAGTGATTTCTAGAACCAAAAACCGACCATAAGGATCATTATGCACCACCTGAGGGTAATATTTATCCCGCACGATTAATACCACACCTAAATAATGATTATTAAGATGTCATGCATAGAATGATGAATATCCACGCAAATGAACAATGGATCTTGTTAACTCATGACACTTCTGCTCAACTGCACATAATACATCCCATTCTTTATTTAACAAAGTTTTCCATAATATATACTTCTTATGAGGAGAACATGCCCCTCTCACATTCCATGTTATCACGTTCATTCAATCAACAATGTTATGGGAGCACTTGCTCCTTTAGAGCAACCGATGTCATGAAACTAGTCAAAACATGTTCCAATGCTGCATATGGATTTTTATCCACCACATCCTTAGGACTGTCTACCGAAATCTTTTGTTTAGGTTCTCCCGCTTGACGAAAACCTTGAGAATTCGATGGATTTACAACCTGTCCCAAGGAATCAAATTGAAGGTGAAGGGGTAATCCCTTATCCCTAAATTTTCTTTGCCAAGGAACTTTTCGAGGACCCTCCCTAGTTCTTGAATTACCGTTCCAAGTAGTCTCATGAGTAGTGGGCAAACTATTATGTTGCATATTCATTGATTTCCCCTTCGACTTACCCTTAACTTGATGCCAATCTTTTTCAATAACAACATCACTACTAGTTCTATCCAACAGGTTTTTCCCCTTATATATAACCACCAAACTTTGTTTTTCCATATCCATAGATTGAGCTCCCTTATTCTTAGGGCCCAAACCTTGAAGTGAAACATCTTTATAACCTGTTCTAGATGATGTTCCTTCATCCATAACAACCACAATATCTGACACACCAACATCTCTCCCAACTCCTTCCTTACCATTCCCTTCATTAGGAACCTCTATAGTTGAAGGACAATGACGATGACATTCCGCCATAAAGTAACCCCATTCACCACATCCAAAACAATGACCTACAAATGTCTACCGCTTCAATTTAAAACAAAGTCTTTTCATACCAGGTGTGTTCATACGCACCCATTTTGGCCTCTTACGACTTGTATCCCATATCACACAAAATCTACACTTATTTGTAGCATTTGCATGTGGACATACCAACACTTTACCCATTTGACTCATCAACTCTGGTAAAAGTGGCCATAAAAAAGCATGCTTACAATCCACTGTTACCCAAACGGGGCATTCTTGTTTTAACAAAGCATGATAGTTCACAACGGGGGACCATTGCATTACATGCACCAATCGTTTATCAAAAAACACAAGAACTTTAGCTAACACTGCACTTCGATGTTTCGGTGAACGAAACACTACATCATAAAACCCTCATGGGGTCCTTCATATATATTTTCAACACAATTTGGTGACACGATTGTGTTCAACCATTGTTTAATCCAATTAATGCATGGGAGTTTCTTGGTAAAAAACATTATAACTGCATGATCATAGAATGCATCAAAAGATTGCAACACTACCTTAGCATCAACTTCCACATCAATGCATTCTTTCGCTGCATTTTCATTTTCTTCCACAATATCAGACAACAAGGTATTGGAAATTCCCCATAAATTATCCCAATTACAATGATATTTGTCAACCTCATTTACATGTATTACTTCGGCATATGTCGCTTTTTTCTCATAAATTTCCTCAATACCCTTAAACCTCTTAGAGGTTCCAATGTCTTCCCTTTCACGATTACATTCAACCATCACATTACTCTATTTTGGATCAATTGTGTCCATATTGATGTTCCCCACAATTTGAGAGGAATTCATATTCATATCCATTATTCTTGATGTGATAGCGATCCGGGATAAAAACAATTTTCCATGAACAAGAAAGATAAAAGGAACTCACTCGATTGAAGAGGTCGAAGATGATGAATACAATAGAAGACCCGCACTGTGTGTTGAGTATGTGGATGCCAACAACACAAGATTCCTTATTTCTATCGTTGCTTCTCGCACATACCACCAAATTTAACTTGTTATATCTCGCTACAAAGCCCTAATTGAGGGATTTCTAAAGCATGTCTTTATGCTCAATTATGTTGCCAATAGAGAGCTCAACAATAAAAACGATTTCTCTTCTTCTTCCCCTCTTTACTCTTGTTGAGGGACTAAGTGATGTTATCAATTAGAGTTTTCAAGTGATGTTATTAAGCATGTGATCGTTTTGAGGGTAGATTACAAGAGGAACTAAGGATGAATTGGCAATATGCTAGAATGTCAAATTTGGATTATTACATTGCAAAGATATAGAGATTTTTTACTACAAAGTCGTAAGCCCCCTTCTTAGGAAGGAGTCACGTACAAGATGATATGTTAATTTGGTCCCATAGGTAAAAAATAGCCGCCTAATGGATGATAAAAAATCTATTTTATTAAACTAATAAATTCTACCTTAAGTGTTGATGAGCTTTTAAGGAATACATGGTCAAGCTCATGATTGGGTTCATCAATAATCTTGACCCTAACATCCAAGAAATTATTCACATTGTATAGTGCTTTGCATCCTACCTTCTGCATAACCAAATGCAAATCCTATCTTCTCCATAACTTACACAACTCCAACTATATGGTTAATACAAGTATCATTTGAGCTCATCACATTGAATATGGTACACAACTTTCACTCATTTTACTCAAATTATTTATTTTTTAACTCAATGCAACCAATAGCCCTAATCCCTTTACCTTTCTTTCCATACTATCAAAAGAGACTGTTGAGATATCAAGCTCAACTTAGTTTAGCCATTTAGTTAACCACGTAACTTAGTAGTTACCTAGGTAGAATCTAGTTAGTGTGTTGACCTTTTAAACCCTTAAATAGGTTCTTGTACTTGTATGTAAGTGGAGATACATTCTAGATCCTCCACTACCACGCATATTTAATATAGGACTTACATCCTTGTACCTATATTCTACTCACACATGTGCACCCTTGCACACGAGTTGTATATATATCTCATTGTGGGTATTTTTGTAACTTGATTCTAATTAATATAGAGAAAGGTCTTTAACTATACTCTTGTTAATCATCCCCCATTTATATTATTGTTCATAAGTGTATCTTCCTCTATCTCTTCCTCTCACACACATACATACACAAATCACATAATCTTTCGTTGCTTTATCAATACTCACATAAGTAGACCCTAATTAACCCCTAGTTAATTACCTAATTATTAACATGGTATCAGAGTGTGTAGTTTAGTACATCCATTAAGCCCACTCGACTTCGTGATTGTGTGTTCGAGACGCCGATGACAAATCCGGCTATTCGCTACCATAGTGCCGCTACGTAGCACGTGTACGTGACCAAAGGAAGAAAAGCCAAGAAGGAAGACACTACATCAACATGAACACACAAATGGGTAGCTCGCTCCCTAGTGAAAAGTTAGACCGAAGCAATTATTCATCTTGGGAGTACAAGATGAACCAATACCTAGTCTGCCATGGGTATTGGAGCTACATCACCGGTGCACTCGAAAACAAACCCGACATCACAAGTGCCAACTACCCAACGTGGGAGCAAGGTGCAAGTCGGGTAATGTATTGCTTGGCAACATGTGTCCACGTCCACATGCTTAGCCACATTCGAGACGCCAAGACGCCTCAAGAAGCGTGGGCGAATTTAAAGAAAATTTTCGTTGCCAACACGATCGCCGGCAAGCTCCAACTCTGGCAAGAATTGAACAACATACAACAAAAAGATATGCTCATCTCGGACTACCCCGCCAAGATCAAGAGCATTTGTGACTTGCTTGGCTCCATCAACTTAAACATCGATGAAGATGAGATGGTTCAAGTATGCTTGGGCGGCCTCACACATCGGTTCGACCCGATAAGGATGGCTATCTTAGCGAAAGAAAACCCTCCTTCGTTCTTCGACCTCCAATCAATGTTATTGGTCGAAGAGAACCATGTCCGAACCAAGACCAAGACGTCGGAAGGACAAATGTTCTTTTCGAATTCGGATGGTGGCCGAGGACGAGGTCGAGGCGTTAGAAGAGGTCGATTTGACCCATCTCATGAAGGGAACTCAAACCTTCGACAACAAGATGGAAGCCATCGAGGAACCTTTAGAAGAAGGGGAGCTTCCATGCTGAACAAGATCGGAAAACGAGGCCCGCAACTTGCAACTATTGTGGCAAAATAGGCCACCACAAAGACGAGTGCCGAAAGACGAGAAGTGAGTCGGCTTCGTCAAGCCGACAACTCACAAATTACGCTGCCAACTCTGAATACGATGACTATGGTGGGCTATTCGTAATGAGACAGAGCGAAATCTATGACGGCCTCCGACTCCACAAGCACCTCTAACTGGGAAGACTTGTGGTTCATCGACTCCGGCATCTCACACCATATGACGTCACACCTAGAGTGGTTTCATGGCCTAAGAACGCCGAATCGACGCGGCTACATAGAGACAAGAGACAACACCACACATCCCATTCGGCACATCAGCAACGACAGCCAAAACAATTGCATCAAGAATGTCTTGCACGTTCCTACAATAACAAAGAATTTGGTATCAGTCGGCCAAATTGTGGAGCAAGGCATGCAAGTTCGTTTCAACAACGAAGGATGATTTATAGAGAAGATGACCGACTCATAGCTAGAGGACAAAGAGACGTGCGAACGTTCATTCTCGATTCGAACGAGGTGAAATCGGCCATGTATGCCAAAGGTCTCAAAACTGAGACGAACATCGAGTTGTGGCACAAAAGAATCGGCGACATAAACCTCAAACGGCTTCGAACGATGCAATCACAGGGATTCGTCATTTGACTTCCAGCCTTTGAGTCGAAATGAGTCAACCGAGTGTGTGAAGCATGTCAACTCGGCAAACAACATCGACTCCCATTCCCGAAGGAGAGCTACGTAAGCAAAGGCCTCCTCGACGTCATACATTCGGATGTATGGGGACTGTCTCAAACGCTGAGGATCAGCAGATGCCGATACAACATCACCTTCATCGACAACTACTTGCGCTACACGTGGATCTTCCCGACGAAGAAGCAGAGCGAACTGCTCTCCCAGTTTCAAAAGCTCAAGAGCCAAGTCGAAACAGAAACCGATCGACACATTCAATGTCTACTATCGGATGGAGGGAAGGAGTACTTCTACGACGAATTCATCTCCTACCTCCAAGGTGAAGGCATCTAGAGAGAATTCTTATGCCGGCACACACCCCAACATAATGGAGTAGCCGAAAGGAAGAATTGGGACATACTCGAGGTAGCATGCACCATGATGCATGAGAAGCACATGCCGAACTTCTATTGGGCCGAAGCGACATCCTTGACTGTGTATCTCATGAATCGATGCACCACCAATGGAGTGTGTGAGCTAACTCCATACAAGCTCCTTGTCGGAAGGAAGCCGATCCTGTCGCACCTCAAAGTGTTTGGAAGCATTGTGAATGTACGCATCCCGAACGAACAAGAACAAAAGCTCGACGCAACGTCGGAGACATGTATCCTCGTAGGATACTCGTCCGAGCAAAAGGCATACAAGTGTTATAACCCTTTGACCCGAGTGGTTCGGGTGAGTCGAGACCTAGTCCTTGACGAATCAACATCTTGATATAAGCTCGATTCGGCTCCATCTGACCCGACCGAGGAAGAGTTGAACATCAACTCAGAGGACGATATTCGGCCAAGACCTTCACCAAAGGACCGTCCAAGCTCTACCGAGCTAAATGGACCACATGAGCCTTCACGTAACCAAAGCACGTTGCGGCCAAGTCAAATTGGACAAAAAAAATACAAAGGTAAGATGCCCAAATAGGAAGTCGACCACCTTGACGACAATGATTTAGATGTGTCGGCTCACTCACTAGCGATTAATGGCAGCTAATGCCAGGACAACAGTTGAAGATTCCACTCTTCTTGATTCCATTGGAGATCATATGACCACTAATGAAATTGCCAATGATGTTTTGAATCATATAGTCCCTGATCGTGCTTCTTGCTTGTAGTAAAAAAACCTTTGTCATGACTATTGTCAGTTCTATTGTCATGACTATCATCAATTCTATCGACAAAATCTATTGTATGTTCCTGATGGTCCCCCATGACTACAAGTTTTACAACATTGCCATGACACACCAATGGCTGGACATTTTGGAGTTCACAAAACTCTAGAATTAGTTTCTCGACAATATTGGTGGCCTCACCTTCGTCATTTTTTGGAGGAGTATGTTCACAATTGTGATACATGTTGTCGATCAAAGAGTCCTCAAGACCGATCCTATGGCTTACTACAACCACTTCCCATTCCTGAAAATCCTTGGATTTCATTATTGATCTCCCAATTTTGAAAGGTTTTGATACAATTCTCACGATGGTCGATCGATTTATGAAAATGGCACATTTCTTGCCATGTACAAAGTCTATTACTAGTCAAGAGGCGGTCAATCTAGTTATGCAGGAGGTATTCCGACATCATGGTCTTCCAGATGATATTATTAGTGATCGTGGTCCACAATTCATCTCAAAGTTTTGGAAGCACATGTTCAAACTTCTCCGAATTTCAGTTAAGCTTTCTTCGGGCTATCATCCCGAGACTAATGGCCAAGCGTACCAACCTGACTTTGGAGCAATATCTTCGTTGTTTCATCAACTACCAAAAAGATGATTGGGTTGATTTTTTACACTTGGCTGATTCCCCATTTTTTACCTTACTTGGTTGATTGGTTAGGTAATACCTCCAATGATCGAACTTGGGAACCTGTAGCAAATATTGCCAATGCCGCAGACATGGTCACCGCATTTCATCGCCAATATCTTCGTAAACCAGGTCCTAGTACAAACCTTAACCATTGTAATGATATGTTTATATGTTTTTTAGAATATATAATCTAATATCATAAGAATATTCTAGATTACTCTACATTCTAGAATGTCCTAGAATATTCTAGAGTGTTCTATATACTAGAACCTTCTAGAATACTCTATAGGGACTTATAAATAAGGATCTATTAATCATCCCAAAACCAAATTGGTTCAACGCCATTCTACAACTACCTATTGCCTACTCTTTGTAATCCATCTTATAGTGCAATACAATACTTTCCTTTCAATTCTCCCTCTCCCCCTCTCCCTCTTTTGTCTTAACAGTTACTGAAATCCAAAAGTGAGTTGGTTTTTTTATTACTGTTTGTGTTTGGATTGCTTTCTTAATCTACTCTTGATTATGACCTTTATGTGTAATGTTTTTTTTCCATAAGGTTTACATGAAGATACAAGAACTGATGATGAAAAAATTGTCCCTGCCAACGTGGGAAGAAGTGGAGGAATTGTGCCCAAAAATATCATCATACAAGGCTCTTGAAGAATTCTTTGTAGTATTTAGAGAATGGGTATGTGTGTCTACAATATTAATTGATTATAGGATAATGGGTATTTTCTTACAAAACTAATAATTGCAGAAACCACCTCGCTCGAAGAAACTAGGTGATAGTAATGAAGGCATACCAAGCGCATTCATCACCCATTTGGAACGAGCGAAATATGAAAAGCGGATGACAAAGGGAAAGGAGATGGAGGTGTCCGAAGACTCAGATAAAGTGAAGAGTTTTCTACACAAGGGCAATCCTTTCCACCAATTGTACTATAGTGTATATAATGGGGATGTGGGTAATATGCTTGACATATTACCCAAGAGGCATTATACGTTGCTCGTCGTGGATATACCATATGGATTTTGAATAACCGGATCCACATATGATGACATGCCATATAAGTATCCTCAAATAGAAAAGATGGTGAAGGACTTTGCAGAGCTGACCTTGGCTTCTTTGTGGCGAATCATAATATTCCATAGTATGGGCCAGTCTTTATCAGTCACTATTGCGTTAAAGTTGAGATGTCATGCAACTGAACACATGCATTGGTAAGCATCAAGTTGCTATATATTAATATACGATTTCAAATGCACTTATTGAGAAGATTAGCGTGTAGAAGCTAAAACAGACACAACTAGCTCAACTAGACAATAACAGAAAACACAGAGAATCAATGGAGAACACATAGTGAATACAAAGTACTTGGGAGAGACAAAGAGAGAGCAGAACACAGAAAAATCGATTTCAAAATAACACTCTATACATGGGAATGTACTTAGAAAGCACTTTTATACAAGTTCTTAAAAAGGATTGACAAGTACTTCAATGCTCATAACTGAGCTATTGACACGAACTCTTGGAATATATAAGTACCTACAAACTAGGAGCGTAGACCTTTAACGGTCTACCGGCTCTCAGCTTGTTTAGCCGATTGGGCCCATGTTGTCGAATACGAGTGTATAATGGCCGCATTCACATTGTCCCTTTGGATAACCCAAGTTTGGGCTATTTCCGTAAATAGCATAAAGGGCAGTTGCCCTAGGATAGTCACTATATAAAGTGACTCTGTAACCTTTAGAAAAAGGGTTGGTTGTCATTTGTAACTGTTGCTATTAAGAAATAAAACGTTTCTGTCAACCCGCTGCCGACCGTCATAGTACACCACACAACATTCTGTTTCTGTTTTTCTTGAAGAACAGAGAAGAGAGAAGACAAACAAGAAGTCTTCATCTCACTATGTTAAATCACTAATTGGAGTAAGCTAGCCAGCTATACTCTGTTCCTATGATTGTAACCACTTGAGATTGGTCTCTAGGCAACAACCAAATTCGTGTTTCATTCGGCTGATCGACATTTGGGAGGATCAGTTGGATCCGTCCCTCTCATCGTTGTAGTCATCCGAAGCAGAATTGGCCTAAACAATTGGTTTCTTGTGATCGGTATTCGGCATACAATTAGAAGCTAACCGGAGTCACTCCAAGAAGGTTCAACAAACAAGTATCCGAAACCAAACCGACTCGGGTTCAAGACTGACTAGAACGATATCGGGTGAGCAAACCGACTACACCCCACTAAGGTTCCTAGTCAACTCCGAATAGAGTCTTACCAACCGAAACCGAATCAGATGGCATCAACATCCGGCTCATCGGAGATGAGTCTAAGGAGGTTCGATGGTTCGAACTTCAACTTTTGGAAGGAACAAATGTAGGACTATCTCATAGTCAAGGTTCATACAGACCCGATTGAGTATGAAAATCCTTCAAAAGCATACAATGCAAACGAGTGGCTAAAGTTGGACAGAATCGTCCGCGCCACGATTCAGATGCACTTGTCGGAGTCAGTGTACTTCACAGTGCAATCATGCTCGACAACTTTTGAACTTTGGAAAACACTGTTGGAAACTTATGAAAAGAAGGTCGCTGCAACGAAGATGTATCTGATCCGGAGCCTCTACAACTTGTAGATGAAAGAATCCAATTCGCTTCAAGCACACCTCAACGAGTACGAAAGCCTAAGCTCCCAAATATCGTCTCAGGGGACGACAATAGAGGATGAACTTAGAGCAATGATACTCATGAGTAGTCTCTCCTCTTCTTGGGAAACTTTCGTCACAACCATGTGCAATGCTTCAACAACTGCCATTAAGTACTCCGAAATCACGAGCGCAATCCTGACTGAAGCAACTCGGAGAGAGTCTTTCGCCAAAGACTCGGCAGATGAAGCTTACATAGTACAAGGTTCGACCGACCGATCGAACAACCGGGGAAGAAGTTCTTCCCGACCGCCGAACAATAAGGGAAGCCGGAGCAAGTCCCGGGACAACCGAATCTACAACTCAAAGCAAAAAACAACAAAGCTCAAAGAGCGGATAAGAAGAGTAGCCGGCATGAGGACGTCAACTACGTTGGCTCTTTAGCCGAAATTTTGACGACCGACCTGAACATACTGTCCATAGAGAACCCAGTCGAATCAGAAATTCTGCTTACGACTGAGGAATCGAGCACATGGCTCCTGGACTCAGGCGCATCGTATCATGTGACACCTCACCGATCTCAGTTTTGGCAATACTTGAACCAGCACTCCGACTCAGTTTGAGTCGGGAACTCGCAACACTGTGCCATAATCGGAATCAGCACTGTAGAGCTCAACCTTCTGGGTGGCGCTACACTTGTACTACACAACGTCCGACACGTTCCTGAGCTTTCAAGTCCCTTGATCTCAGTCGGACAACTTGACGAAGCCAATATCCATGCCGGGTTCTCATTAGGAGGGTGGAAACTCCACAAATGGAACGTCCGGCTTGCTCGAGGACCAAAGGTACACTCTTTGTACCCTTTATATGTCACACTCAAAGAGGGTGACTTATTTTTGGTTGATATCCCTAAGTCATCGTTATGGCACAGATGACTTGGACACCTCAGCAAGGCCGACATAACGCACCTATCCAGAGCCGGTTACATCCCCAAGCTCTCCTTCTTGGATCACCAATTCTGCGAGCATTGCTAGTACGGCAAACAGGTAGCCGCATCACACCCGACATCAACACCAAGAGAATCGAGTCCCTTGGATTTGGTCCACTTGGACATCTGTGGCCCGATGCCACATCAGTCTCTCGGTAGTGCTTCGTACTTCGTCAGTTTTATTGACGACTCGACTCAGAAGGTGTGGGCTTACCCCATTAGAACCAAAGATCGGGTGTTCTCGATCTTCTCCGAATGGCTTGCAATGGTTGAAAACCAGATTGGTCGGAAACTAAAATCTCTCCGAACTGATAATGGACGAGAATTCAAGTCTGACGAATTCGTCAAATTTTGCCGAGAACGCGGCATTCGACATGAATATACGACACCCTATAGTCCGGAGCAGAACGGAATTGCTGCACGCATGAATCAGACGATTCAAGAACGCATAGTATCCATGATCCAACACTCTAGACTGTCGAATGGCTTTTGGGCAGAGGCTCTCATTACGATAGTACACATAATAAATATGTCGCCAAGTAGATCTCTAGGACTTAAAATACCTTAGGAAACATGGACCAGCAGTAAGCCGAATTATGACAAGTTGAGGATCTTCGGCTGCGAGGCATATGCCCTCATACTGAAAGACGACCGCCGGAAACTCAAACTAAGATCAAGGAAATATGTTTTCCTTGGATATGGACTCGACGGCGAGATCGGATACCAACTTTGGGACCCCGAGCACAGACAAATTGTCTGAAGTTCGGACGTCGTGTTCAATGAGTCGACTATGCATAAAACGGCCGAAAGGCCTATTGAAGTTCGAAGTGCCAACCTTTCATGAAGGCCCAACCCACAACACGAGATCGGTTTCACGGGTAACCGACACCTCTCGTCCTGAATCCACTGATTCAACACAGTCGAATGGCTCGGCTTCCGACCATCCGACACCTTTACCCGGTGCGACCAGTCCAGTCATACCTCGAAGATCCGAGAGACTGTCGCAACCTCCGGAATGGTACTCTCCTGGAATTTTATTTACCGACGCCGGTGAACCGACGTCTTACGAAGAAGCATCGGCATCTGCCGACTTAGCCACTTGGCATCTGGCGATGGAGTCGGAAATGCACTCCATTCGCGCAAACAAGACTTGGGACTTGGTTGAATTACTGAAGAATCGACGTGCTCTTCCGTGTAAGTGGGTCTATCGACTAAAAGAGACGTCCGACTCGACCAACCTAGGCCAGATTAGTCGCAAAGGGATTTCGACAAGAATATGGCGTCGACTTCGACGAAATCTTTTCACCAGTGGTGAAAATGACAACCCTTCGTTTCATGCTCGGCGTCGTGGCCGTCGACAACTTGGAGCTGATTCAACTAGATGTAAAAACAACATTCCTCCATGGTGACCTCCAGGAGGAAATCTATATGGAGCATCTGAAAGGCTTTGTGGCATCCAGCCAGGAACATCTAGTCTACCGACTCAGGAAGAGTTTATACGGCCTGAAACAGGCACCCCGACAGTGGTACAAGAAGTTCGACAACTTCATCCAGTTGGTCGGCTTCTCCAAGAGCGATGAGGACCACTGTCTCTTCACCAAAACAGCTCAAGACGGGTCTCCCATCTTTCTCATCATTTACATGGACGACATGCTACTCTCCAGCCGACATGCCGAAGAGCTCACCGAACTCGTTCGGAAACTGCGGTTGAAGTTTTCCATGAAGGACCTCGGTCCGGCAAGACACATACTTGGTATGAAGATTAGTCGGCATCGCGATACACGACAACTTTTCTTGTCTCAAATCGACTACATCGGACGTGTCTTGGAACGCTTCAACATGCACTCGGCCAAGTCTGCTTCGACCCCACTCCCCATTAACCTTCGGCTGTCTCAGTGAGACTGCCCGACATCCGGTTCAGAGGGGGAAGATATGAAGTCAGTACCGTATGCACCGGCAATCGGCTCCCTTATGTATGCGATGATCGCGACACGGCCTGATATTTCTCACGTCGTAGGAGTCGTCTACAGATTCATGCACAACCCAAGCCGATCGCACTGGAACGCAGTCAAGCATTTGTTCAGATATCTAGTTGGCACAAAAGACCACGATATTCTTTTTGGCCCAATCTCAACCTCAAGCGTAGTCGGTTACACTGACTCGGACTTCACCGACTGCGTGGATAGTCGGAAATCAACAATTGGATATTGTTTGAAATTCGGCAATGGAGCAATCTTGTGGAAGTCAAAACTTCAGGAGTGCACAACCACCTCAACGACTGAAGCGGAATATGTAGCTACGTCTGACGCGGCAAAAGAAGCTTTATGGCTCGGTCGGCTGGCACACACATTTCGACAAGTCGACCTCGACTCAGCTCCAGTTGTCTACAACGACAATAAGGGTGTTGTTGCTTTGTCAAAAAATCTGGTTCACCACAACGCCTCCAAGCATATCGACGTTCGATATCATTTTGTTCGAGATTGCGTCATTTCAAGGAAAATCGGTCTCAAGAAGATATCCACAACCGATAATGTCGCAGATGGAATGACCAAGTGTCTTTCGGCATATCGCTTCCAGTCCCTTTGGCACCAGATGGGCGTAATGAAAAATCTGTCCGGTTAAAGTCGGACACATAGCACAGGATGGTTTCGGACAACTGACATCGGTTCTTTGAGGATTGGCTTTAGCTTTTCCGACCCGATCGGTTCGGTCTTCTGTCTTCAGATCTTGCCGACTCGAACAAAACCGATTTGTCCGATAAACCTTGTATATACCTGTAATTTAAGATACCCCATGTATACGCCCATTACGGGGGAGTGTCGAATACGAGTGTATAATGGCCGCATTCACACTGTCCCTTTGGACAGCCCAAGTTTGGGCTATTTCTGTAAATAGCATTAAAGGGCAGTTGCCCTTGGATAGTCACTATATAAAGTGACTCTGTAACCCTTAGAAAAAGGGTTGGTTGTCATTTTTAATTGTTGCTATTAAGAAATAAAACGTTTCTTTGTGCATCTCTCTCTCTCTCTCTCTCTCTCTCTCTCTCTCTCTCTTTCTCTCTCTCTGTATCCTGTTCATTCTCATACACAGGTCCTTCAACATCACATATGTTGTTTGTTCTTCCACATTGACGACCTTGTCCCCAACACATATTGAGGTTGCTTCTCAACAATCCCCCTCAAGCTCAACTTGAGGTTCCATCAGATCTACCGGCTCTATCTTCCGGCTCCTCCTAACATCCTCACACCTTTCTCGCGCCCCTCGTCTGGTCTGGTCCTGCGTTCCACGAACCTCCCGTTTCGCGCATCTCGACTCCTTCGGTGGGCTCATCTGATCATCAAGGCTGTCTTAGCCCCCTCACTATTGCGACATTGGCGCTTCTCAACCCGTCGACTTCTCCGTGTTGGTGTCAACTTCAACCGCCCTCTCGTTCGCTTGGCCTTCATGTGATTTGACTCATCCGAATCGAACTGCTCTACTGAATCCATTGTCTCCGATTCGTTCCCGCTCTTTGTCCAAATTGGTTATCTCCAATTCATCTTCCTTCTTTAGGCCCTTGACCACATCTAATCATTCCTGGTCCCGCCCTTTATCTCCTGGTTAGCTCTGCCATCTTTGCTACCTTATTCGACTCTACCGGATGTATCGACTGACAAACCATCGAATGGACAGGAGGACAGTGGGAGATCGAGTGTTTGAGATGACCATTTGATGGGCATGCGTGAATGAGTGTCCGATGGACACTTGACGGGGGGGGTTGGGGGGGGGCTTGTTGTTATTGAGTGTCTGCTCACGAATGTTCGATGGGCACAAATGATTGACTGTCTGATGGGCATTCGTGATCGAATGTCCGATGAACTTGGACAAGAGCCCTACCAACACCAACACCATTATTAAAATTATTACCACTACTATCTATTGGTAGAAGAAAAACCATCTATTTTGTTCGATGTGCACACATGATTGACCATCTGATGGGCATTCGTGATTGAGTGTCCGATGAACCGGGACAAGGGCCCTACCAACACCAACACCAACACCACTATTACTACTGCTATTCATCGTGATTGAGTATCAGATGGACCTAGACAAGAGCCCTACTAGCACCAACACCAACACCAACACCACTATTACTACTACTATCTATTGCTAGAAGAGAAACTATCTATTATTGCTAGAAGAAAAAACCCTCTCCTTTGCTAAGCTGCTCTTTTGTGTTTTTGTTATACCCTACTCCTTCTCCCCTGCTCCTACTCTGCTATCAAAAACCCTCCCTCTCTCTCTCTCTCCCTTTCCTTTGTTGCACCACACACCCTTCTAGTTCTCAATCTCAGCCCCCCCCCCCCCATTTCCATTCCAATTTGCCCCACCTTCCCTCAGGAATGATGAACACAGCAGCAATCAATGCCTCCTGAGCGACACCTCTGAATCTTTCTTCTTCATCAAGACCCTCCCAACCATGTGAGCATAAATAAAAGAACGAAAAGAAAGGGAGCAGAGGATTCTGTGATGAACAAAGAAGCCATCTCTATACGTGGAAGACGAAAGCAGTAGTAGTCTAATGTGATGTTTTTCTCCGCTTCAGGAGTTCCAAAGCTATGTGGAAAGATGATGAGACAGGGGCCTCTGTTTGCATTTTAAGCTTTTGGTGTCACACCTTGAGCTTCAGGAAGTCTGGATGGCTGGAGTTCTCTTGCGCTTCTCAAGGGCCGCGTCTCTGAAAACAGCACTTCTCTCCAGAAGGAAAGCTAGGAGATATGCACACTCCTTATTGGTAAGCTTATTGACTCCTTTTCCATTGGTTCGTTTCGCAAAGAAGAAAAATATATTTACGATTTTGCGTTAAATAGATGTTGTCTATTAAAATTTGACCCGGGTTTAGGGTTTAACAAGATCAAACCTCTTGAATTTTCACGATATACATTTGCACACTCCATATTAGTCATCTCATTCACTCATTCGGTTTCTTTTCTTTTAAATAAATAAGATTATGAATTTTGCCAATGGAATGCGTTTGTATATAGATTTGATAACTTATTCTCTTTTTCCGAGAGATTGCATATATATATATATATATCTGGTATACATTCCTTATCGCGTGTAGGAAAATCTTATATTGTGCATTTTCTAGATATTGCGTGTATTTTTCTTTTTACATTCATTATTGCATCTAGAAGATGCACACTCGTAAGCACATCTATTCATTCATTAGGTTCTTTTAAAGACAAAAATTGTACAATGATTTCTAAGGACCGGTAGTAGTATTTGCTTATCAAATTTTGTATTGTTTTGAACATCTTTTGGGAAATTAGAAGTCTTTGAATCAAAGATGCCATTGTTTGTTCATGATTTGTAGGTTTTGTATAATTTGCTAGTTGTTTTTGGGCATGTAATTTTCTATCACATTGAATAATTTTGCTGGTTCCAAAATAACAGAAATTCTGTAAATGTGGAGATAAAAACCCATAATCTGCAAGAATGGAAAAGGGAGGTTTTTGCATGCTATAATAGTGTTTCTGTTTCAGGAAGTAAACGAAGGAGAGGAGGTAGTAGGGCTTGTTAATCAAGGCACTAAACTTGGATTCATCTATTCAGCCAAGCACAATTATTCTTCTGCTCTGATTGAGGCAAATAACTTTCTCTTATTCAGTTCAGAAAGCAACAGAAGAGATGATCTCAGGGGTCCAAGCCTCAATTACATCCAAGGAACAAATTACATCCAAGAAACAAATCCATGCATTGATGGGTCACACACGGACCCTAATGACAGCTTTGTGGCATCAGGGAATATGGTTTTCCAAAGTACAAATGGCCTCCCTTTCGTTGACATGAAATCATATTGGAATACATGTGAGAAATTACCGACCACTGTGTATGATTTGGAGATTTTATCGGATATAGCCCCCTTAGATTCAAGGCTGCTCCTAGAGAGATGCTTGGCAGCCATTGCTGCCGATGACCTAATCTTCTGCCTTGTGCCAACTTCTCAAGCTCATGAAAAGGTAATTTCTTCCCCTTTGCATCCATTAGAAATTCTTCATCGATTTATTGATTGAAATCTCTATTGTTGCAGGTTGTACGCGGTTCATTCGAATCTTTTGGCATGGTAGACCCAAAACATTTTCTCATACTTCAGACATCAATGGCTTCAACCATTCAGTACTGGGATATATGGTATCCCTATGTGCCAGCCTGCTCAGCAAATCAGCTCTCGGAACTCGCGGATGTGCCTGGTGTTGTGGAAGAGCAACAACTGTCAAGCTCAATCAGAGCTTGTCAAAAAGAAGAAGAAGTCCTTGAAAGTAAAGATCCACATGATACCTTGGTCGATGATGACGGAATTCGAATATCCAAGGTCTTAGAAGAAACAAAACCTCCAAGAAACTTTGATTTGATGTCTAAATTTCGGGTTGCTATACCAAGGCATATGATGGTGTCAATGCCATCAGCACCGAATGATTCTCTATCATCTCAGCCTGGAGATGAGTTTGGGATTCAAGCAAGAATGGCTTCCCTAGATCAAGCTGACATTGTTAACTCTTGTATCGAATGGTTAATGGAAGATCAATCCGGGTCACCTTCATTCCTAGGTTTGGTTTGCAAATATGGCCCTAACTTTGGTCCTTGTTTGATTCTACTTTCCTCGCACCAGCGTGCTGTGCTTCTACCGGTTCCATCCAGGAAGCCAACAAAGTACCCAAAGATGCTTAGAACAGTTTTATCTGATGAAAACCTAGTCAAAGTCGGCCCAGAGATTCATAAGGATGCCCTAGCGTTGTTTCACTTCTTGGGTCTAGTGACGAACAGATGCATTAAGATAACACACTTGTCTACTGGACAAAAACGGAAAAAGGGTGTTTTATCGATTTTCAGGTACTTCCTTCAAATGGATAATTGTTTGAGTATACTGTAATGAGAGACTGACTTAGATTTTTCTCGCTTTCTCTGGTATAGGGAGCTATTCAATTGGGGATGGACTGAGAAGAAAAGAGTTATTATGAGCGATTGGGGATCACTTCTTAATCTTGAACAGGTCTGTTTTTATGAGTTTTGTAGGTATGCTAGACGACACGTCTCTTTCTGTGACTCTCTTTCTGGTGTTGTGAATACATGTTGTACACACTCATACATATATGTGTATTCCCATGCAAATGTACTTTTGTTGGTTGTATTTATATGTAATGCATATATGTCTATCTATCTATATTGGTGTCTACAAAAATATAATTTCTTATACATATATTGTGTGTATATGTATGTGCTACACACATGCCAATATTGTTATAGGCATACCCTTACGGATCAACTCGATAGCTAATTTCAATGGTTTAATGGTAGGTTAGTCAGGAAAGTGGTTATCCTAGGAACTGGGACAAAACCATATGGACCTATGATCCATTCTTATCCTTAATCTCTTAGTCTTTTGCTTATCATTAGTTTGATCCGTAAAAAGGATTTTCATGTTATGATCATGAAAATTATTGTCTTTCCGAGGTAATAAATGAATGCCATATGTGTTACATACATCATGCTTACGCCAACCGTTGGCGTATAATGCACATTTTCATCTTTCTTGAGCTTCTTGTAACAAGTCAGTTCACCATTTTGCATTCTGCCAATCATGAAGGATTCCTTTTGCATATGCTTTTGCTGGTAAACAAATATTACCCCCTGTTTTTTATATTATCTTTACCCTACTAATAGGGCTACAACATGAGATCCTTCTTCTGAAACTTTGAACATAATCTTATCTTGATCTCCTGCAAGCTTTCTGATGATGACCCATCCGATCATATTGTTCAAATAGATTTTGATTATTAGAAACTACAATGTCTGCACAGTAATCTCTCATATAGTTGCGGCATTCCATGTATGGCCTTACAGAGTTGTTAGGCTTTGTTTCATGAACTGAACTTTATAACCTAGTGACTACATGACAAAATTGTTGATGTTCATCCAAGATCATAGATTCCATCTAAATGTTCAAGAGAGTAATTCAACATTCAGGTTGTAGACTGGTCAGCTCTAATTGCAACTTTTCTCCTTCATCAATGAACTGTAATGATCTTTGCTCATGCAATTTTCGAATGGCAAATTGTGATATCATTGCCATTTTTGCTCAATGAAAGTAGTATAAGTCAAGATGCTGCTTTGAGAAACCACCTTACTGGGCCACAGTGTCAACTTCTGTTCATGGGACATCTGAAAGGATTGAAACCATGAAAGATTTAAGCTCATATTAAATCAGAAACTGCTAGAGATTAGAAAACATATTAAAACCAAGAAACTAGAAAAAAACAGTCTCATAACGCTAATTTGTAAACATGGGAGGAAATAGGAAAATATCCATTTTTCTAAAGTTTGATTAATCATCAACCATTAAGTTTTTATGGAATCTAAAACCAAATAGCTTATTTTCTCAGATCAAATCTGCAGTTCTATCTGTGTGGTCATCTCGATTAGTCTGGGCTCGGCAGAGTGAGATGTGGAAGGGAGATGCTCCATCTTTTTCACTAAGAAACATGCCTTACGAGTTGCTGAATTATTTCGGAAGATCAGTTTTCAGTCCAGAGGTGACAGTTAAGAAAGATAGAGACACAACAGTGGAGGTATATCTTCTTGGTCATAAACATTTTCATTGAATAATGCTGTAAAGGTTTGGATAATGAAACGAGTTTTTTTTCTTTCTTTTTTTCCAGATGACAGGAGCAAAGATAGAAGTTCACAAACATTTTCTGAAGCTTCAACAAAGCCATTTTAAATCTCGTGTACTAGGCCTAAACTCAACAGTGGAGCTGAGATTTAAAAATGGCCGAGAACCTGAGAAATATCTAACCATGGTAAGAAGGGGGAATAAGGTTGTCTTAGACCCTGATCGGTCATCAGAATCTTGTAATAGTAATTGTAGTGGCAAGCTACCCCAAGAAATAGACATAGATGTTAGCATGATCAGCAAAGTGCTAGTAGATAACAGTGATAATGCTGATGTGCAAAGAAAAAAGCTTGAAGATGTCTTGTATTTTCTCTTGTGCACCCCACCTGCATGTCCACCTCACATCCTTGTTGCGTTGGGATGCTCTATAGAGAGTGTCGGAGTGAAACCTAAGTCATTTGATCTAGAAAAGGAGTTATTGGATGCGTGTAAAGGTCAACTCAACTCGAGCCAATTGAAAGCTTGGAATCACATGCTTTCAAACCCTCTTTCAGCAGTCATTGGACCACCAGGGACTGGAAAGACTACCTTAATTAAAGCGGTTGCAAAAGCATGGGAGCATCTGGGAGAGGCAGGGGAGACTCTCCTGTGTGTGGCACATCAAAATGTCGCCGTTAGGCACATGGCGGAGTCGATGGTGAAAGAGGGCATACCTGGGGTGCTTTTATTGATTAGTGAAGATTATTATGTGGATTGGCATGAGGACCATTACACACATGTCAAGGATTGTATAGTAATTTCTGGACCTCAGACAGCGGCCGGGATGAAAACATGGGCATTTCGGAACAAGGTGACGGTGCCTAAAGTCATTCTATGTACGCTAGCTGTGATAGGAAGTCAAGCTTTCTACACAGGGCTAATGGGTACGAAAGTGACTCACTTGATAATTGATGAATGCTCGCAAGCGGCTGAGGGTCACCTAATCTCTAACTTGGTGTGCTTACCTCATCTACAAATGCTTAGTGTTCTTGGAGATCCCTCTCAACTTCCACCTTATGGAAAGCCGTTGCAAAGCGTATTTGACCTTGTCGCAGGCCAATGTGATATCAAATTCCTCCACCAACAATTCAGGATGCCAAATTGCATTGCAAAGTTTGTCTCAGAGGAGTTTTATCAAGGGAGGCTTGAAACTGTTCAAAATGAAGCTCAAACAGGCCGAAGCTCGGTGCAAAAGCCATTGATTTGGGTGGCGGTTTCAGGTTTCCCGAGACAAGCTTCGGGCACCAAGAAGTCTCTATGCAATATTGCTGAGGCTGAAGCCATCGTTTCTTATTGCAAAGAATATAAGGCTAGGATGGATGCTGCAGGAATAGAGTTACATTACGGAAAGCTCATTGTGCTGTCACTTTATGAAGGGCAAAGGATAATGGTCACGAAGCTATTGAAGGAGAATGAGCTTGAGAAGATCCCGGTCTATAATGTTGATTCATTTCAAGGTCAAGAGGCGGACGATGTGTTGATTTCTCTCGTGGTAGGGGACCGAGGTTCATCTTTTGCTGTTGATAGGAACCGGGCTTGTGTCTTGCTGTCTAGAGCAAAAAGACTCATGTACATCTTTGGTGATATTGAATCGGTAAAAGCCACCCGCCGAAGCCACAACCGCGTGGGTGTGGATAACATCTGGCGAAGCCTAGCAAACTATTGTGAGAAAAATCATTGGGTCGCAAATGAAGATGACCTTCGGGACATGGTCAGTTCGAATGTGAAAGCTGATGTTGAGTTTCGTGATCAGGGAGATTGAGAGAATTCAATCTTTGTAGAGGTAAAGAATCTGTAATTTTTCGATTGCGGGTAAGGCTAGAGAATTTGGCATTCATGGGGATTATTCTGAATAAAATTTATATTCTCTGAAATCCCTGAGTGTCTGTTTATACACATAGCCTTTTGCGGCCATATTGAGCTCCTTATACAAGTTTGCGAAGATTTTGATAATATCTTGTCACACCCATTAATTTTCTTTATAACACTTTCTTAAGCTTGAGACGAGTTTGAATAATTGCTCACAACGATGAACGTGTTTGTTATGCAGAGGTTTTATAAACTGTCTTAAAGCTGGTCTTACATTTGAATTATTTGTAAACAAAATCACAAATTTTGTGTTCTCAAATGTGATTTCAACCATCTGGGTTGGTTATTGATTTGTTTTTGGTATTGAAAGAAAAAAGATACACTGCAAATGATGCGGTTTGAGAGACATATGGAAAAGAGTGACAGGTGGACTGGGTAAACATTCTGATCGGAACTTTTAGCTTCAATGTCCATCATAATATAATTTTTTGATTCGTTGGAAGTCTTAGAGCAAAAACTTGCATTGAAAATAGGCATCTGATTTTTATGTGCATATTCAATGTTCAGTGCACCCATAAATCTGATAGATGGGTCTAGTCACTAGTGTGAATAATTGGTAAAGAATTATTGATATTAGATCCTACAAAGTTCTCTTTAACATGAACTGTTTACCCAAGACTAAATGTCAATGTATCTTCACATGAGATGTATTGGAACAAGAAAAACTAGAAACAATGTTGATCATAGTTGCCAATTAGGAGTTGTTCATACCACTGTTTACCCAAGACTAAATGTCAATGTATCTTCACATGAGATGTATTGGAACAAGAAAAACTAGAAACAATGTTGATCATAGTTGCCAATTAGGAGTTGTTCATACCATTCATATCATCAAGTGTTGTAAAAATAATGATATACATTGTGTCAAGGTGGAGGGGTTCCGAACTGTGAGAGATTTGGAAGATAAGAAAGGATGATCGTGGGCTTAGCCCAAAATCAAGTACTTCAAAATGGAAAATTAAGAGAGAATCTTAGGCTTTCAATAGATTGATGATAAAAAAGAGTTAAATAAAGAAATACTAAAGTGGGTTGAGTAGAACCCTCAGTTTGTGAGAGGCATGATTACAAGCATATGGAGATTCAAATAAAAAGAAAGCTGCTATGCTTAGAAGAGTATGTCCTTTTGATTAGCACAAGAGGAAAGCTTCTATGCTTCACACATTTGATAATTATCTAAATTGTTTGTAGATTAGTTCCCTTGATAATTCTCACTTCACTTTTCTTAATGATTAGTGGACCATATAATCATCTAAGACATTTACCTTATATACCTTTAGGTTCTCTTCTCCCTTAAAGATAATTTAGAAGTCTCTCTTTTTAAATACTTAGGGTTTACTTGTAGCACTTGGTCTAGATTTGTTTTGAGTATCTTTCTGAAGATTTGAACCCTTCTCCAAACAATGGGCATTGTGAGCATTGTTCCAACGCATAAAGATGAGTCAAATAATAAGATGGGTTGGCTCAACAAGTATGGAATAAAGTTCTTTCGTTATTCTTAACAATCAATGTCGGCTGCCTATTTTCATGGGGATCAACAATGTGAGGAGTGTTACATTCCAGCATGATGCTGTATGAGGCAAACGATGTTCAGAAGGCAATGACGGTACATAATAGAATATTGATATTAGTTATCCCCTTTCAGCAACCTCAAAAGCAAGTGCAATCTGTCCAAGTTTAGAAAACAGTGACTACAGTAACGTTATAGGCATTATGGAAATGTCGATGTAACTGACTTTATGATGCAATAGATCTTCGTCTCTCAGATGTCTTACTGAGATATGGGAGAACTTGCTGGTAGTAGTCCATGGCCAGTATGACAATGTGCTATCATGATATGGCAAGATTCAAACCCATGACCTTATGCGACATGGGTCGAGCTCTTGACCATTAGACTATACATTATAATACGTAAAATATTATTTTCATTTATGTTTTATTATAGAAAATTGATATATATTCCAGATTTCTCTGGAACATTCTAGAAACTTCAGGAGTATTCCTTAGAACACTATAAAAGGAGGCACGAGGCATTATTTCGAACCAAATCGGTTCAACGCTAGTCTTAAGCCTCCTAGCTACTACTGTACATTCTCTTCACATAATATATATATTTTCTTATCATCTCTCTCTCTCTCTCTCGATCTCTCTCTCCCTCCCTCTCACTCACTCTTTCCTTCTCTCGAGAGTTCTTCACCTCTCTTAGTACGAATACTTCTTTTAGTACTAATTCCTTCTCTGTCTTAGTATTGTTCCTGACATGTGCATGGTTCCCTAGAGACTATGAACAAAAGAAGGAAGAAGCTTCTTCATGATACGTTTAGGATTGAAGACGAAACAAGAATGATAGGTTGAAAACACAAAATAGAGTAAATCCTTGACGTCGTATAGAAAATCTCCAGTGAAGACACCGCCGAAATTGTCATGCGTGAAGTATGTCGGCATCATGGATTTCCCGATAGTATCGTCAGCGACCGTGGACCCCAGTTCGTGTCAAAATTCTGGAAGCACCTTTTTAAAATGCTCAAGGTCACTTGTAACCTCTCCTCCGGCTACCACCCACAAACCGACGGCCAAGCCGAACGAACAAATCAAACACTGGAGTAGTACCTGCGGTGCTTTCTCAGCTATCATCAGGATGACTGGGCAGATATTCTCCACTTTGCCGAATTTGCCTATAATAACTCTATCCATGCATCGACTAAAGTTACGCCATTTTATGCTTATACGGGATGTCACCCCCGGTGGTGTGTACTTGAAACCCCAGAGGTGTCCACAAATCCTTGCGCGGAGGATCGTTTGGAGCGGTTACGCAAGATACAAGCGGATTTATCTACTCATCTCCAACAAGCTCAGCAAACACACAAGGTTTATACGGATTTTCATTGACTCCCATCCAGTTTTAACATTGGAGATCGGGTATGGCTACTCCGACGACACATCAAGACTACTCACCCATGCGAGAAGTTGGATTATCGACGATTAGGTCCTTTCCGTATCATAGGAAAGATTAATGATGTCGCTTTTCGTCTCGATCTACCTCCACAACTTCGGATACATCCGGTGTTTCATTCCTTGAACCCTATCAAGAGAGCACCATCCCAGGACGTATTACACAGCCTCCACCCCCGATCGAGCTTGAAGATGGACCTGAGTACGAGGTTGCCGCCATCCTTGATTCCAAGATTGTTCGCAACAAGCTCTACTATCTAGTCGATTGGCTAGGATATAGCCCTAGTGCGCGTACTTGGGAACCGATAGAGAATGTCACCAATGCTCGTGCACTTCTTGAAGACTTCCATCATCAATATCCAGACAAACCGGGTCCTCAATCCAAAACGACTTGTTACACTCGTCGTTTTAAAAGGGGGATAGTGTCATGATATGGCAAGACTCGAACCCATGACCTTATGCTACATGGGTCGAGCTCTTGACCATTAGACTATACATTGTAATACATAGAATATTATTTTCATTTATGTTTTATTATAGAAAATTGATGTATATTCCAAATTTCTCTGGAACATTCTAGAAACTTCAGGAGTATTCCTTAGAACACTATAAATGGAGGCACGAGGCATTATTTCGAACCAAATCGGTTCAACGCTAGTCTTAAGCCTCCTAGCTACTACTATACATTCTCTTCACATAATATATATCTTTTCTTATCATCTCTCTCTCTCTCTCTCTCTCTCTCTCTCTCTCTCTCTCCCTCCCTCTCACCCACTCTTTCCTTCTCTCGAGAGTTCTTCACCTCTCTTAGTACTAATACTTCTTTTAGTACTAATTCCTTCTCTGTCTTAGTACTGTTCCTGACATGTGCATGGTTCCCTAGAGACTATGAACAAAAGAAGGAAGAAGCTTCTTCATGATACGTTTAGGACTGAAGACGAAACAAGAATGATAGGTTGAAAACACAAAATAGAGAAGAATTGATTGGAAATGAAGCGCTTCCGAAAGCTACACCACTTTTTCAGCTTCGCATATGCGTAGGTAGTTGGTTGGGTAAAAATTGACCAAGCCGCAGATGCTTAACTGATTTAAGTTTCGAATGATCAGCCACACTGGGACTGAGACACGACCCAAACTCCATAGGGAGGCAACAATGGGGAATATTAGACAATGGGCGAAATCCCGATCCAACAATATCGTGTGAGTGAGTGAAAAACTTCGCCTTAGCGCGTAAGGGCAATGCTGCTTGTAAAGCTCTTTCGTCGAGTACGTGATTATGACAAGACTCGAAGAAGATGCCCCAGCTAACTCCGTGTTAGCAACCATGGTAAGACGGGGGGGGGCAAGTGTTATTCGGAATGACTGGGCATAAAGGGCATGTAGGCAATGAATCAAGTTGAAAGTCAAAGGCGCCAGCTCAACTAGTGGAATGCGTTCAAAACCAATTTACTCGAGTGGGACAAAGGGGAGTGGAATTTCGTGTGTAGGGATAAAATCCGGAAATATACGAAGGAACGCCGACTCAGCGAATACAATTTTTTGGGTCTCTACTAATGTGTTAGGAAACAGGTCCCTATGGATGGGAAGAGAAGAGCCGAGTTGATGAGGAACTTGGCCGAGGTCGAAACCGAAATCGTGTAGACAACCAACTCGAAAGACTAGTTTTAAATAGTCTAAATATGCCCTTATGGGCTACACTTGTAAATAACCCAAAAGGTGTACTAGTATATAAGTACTTAGGGCAATCATAATATTGTGTGTGATGGGCGATTGTCAAAAGGTTAATCCAAAGGTCATTGCCTCTGTAACTGTGTAACCGTAAGTGAGTGAGAGTGAGGGCGTGTGTAACTCTGTAGCCGTCTGTCGACGAAGTAGAATCTCGAGGTCGTTGCCTTGGAGCTTCTAGTTGCACTCCTCCTTTTTTTTGGCATAGTGATTCCGTTTCTCTGGGTTTGTGGACCCCCATGGTTTTTCCCATTTCGGGTTTCCACGTTAAAATCGTGTGTTTCTGTCTCTTGTGCTATTTTTGTTTTCGAACTTTGTCTTAGCGCATTCTATTTTACATTCCCTGCACTTGAACATCTGAACGAGCAGCTGGTTGTGGCCGGTCACGATTCTCAACATAACGCTGAGGTGCAAAAGCTTGGGGAGCAAACATGATTAGATAGTTTGGTAGTCCATGCCGGAAATGATGAGTGTTTGTCCTTGGTCCACAGATCAGGGGCCCATATAATGCGTTAAACACTCCGCTTGAGGAGTACGGTCGCAAGATTGAAACTCAAAGGAATTGACGGGGGCCTGCACAAGCGGTGGAGCACGTGGTTTAATTCAATACAATGCGCAAAACCTTACCAACCCTTGATGTATGAACACGGACACATGAACACTTGACATATGAACTAGTGTGCTTGTCCTTAACGAGACGAAACGAAAATTCATACAGGTGCTGCATGGCTGTTGTCAGCTCATGTCGTGAGACATTTTTGGTTAACAGTTCCCATAATGATCGAAACCCTCGTTTTGTGTTGCTAAGATATGCTACACCTAGAGGATCAATATCATGATTCACCCTCGGCAAGCAGTAACATAGAACATGGGTTGGCTTCCGATGAACTTGAGGTTCCGACGAGCAAGCCGGTGGTAAGAGAGTTGCTTCATCGGTACCTGCCCATGAATCTGTGTTCACAAGAGACTTTAAGTACACGGTACACAAGATTTACGTGGAAACCCTAAAATAGAGAAAACCACGGGGCAACAGATTTCACTATGAGACAAGATTAGAGAGATAGATTACAAAGCTTTTCAATGGTTAGCCAGGATTGATGACACTCGCTTTGTGTCGATGTTGCACTCAGTACACGGTACACAAGATTTACGTGGAAACCCTAAAATAGAGAAAACCATGGGGCAACAGATTTCACTATGAGACAAGTTTAGAGAGATAGATTACAAAGCTTTTCAAGATTACAAGGCTCAAATTACAGAAAATCCCTTCTTAGGGTTTTGGGAAGTTTCACAAAACTATGCCGCCACTCACTCGTAATCACTCTCTTTCTCTTCTTTCTTATGTATCTCTTGAATCACACAATAATAATCTCTCTTAATAATCTTGCCCTAACTCCATATGTGTGTGTGTGTGTGTGTGAATAAGATATTATTATAATGTAATAATAATAATTAATCAACCGACAGGTCGACTTGACTATCCGACCCACAAGTCGACAATTTTGTCGATCCGACTAACTGACTCCTATTGTCGACTAATTCGATCAATCCGACTAGTCAGCCTTGTCTTCGACCACCTGGTCGGTCTGACTTAGGTGACTCTATCTTCGACCTCTTCTCAATTCGGCTAACTGGTCGGTCCGACTCTTCGATCCCAACAATCTTCACTTCGGTTGACCCTCAATTCAGTCGACTCATTAGTCGATCCGTTAGAATTCGGCTACCGACTTCTCCCATTAGGAGGGACAAAATCCTAACACTTCACTTATGGAAAAAGTTGCCTCCTGTTTACAGAATCAACTCAAGGGCCTCAATGGGACTATCGACTTCCATGGACCCTTTCTTTAATATTAGTAAATCATGGCAGTGTATATCAGCGAATTCCAACACCTTCTACAAAGTCCTATATTTGGTCTTAGGATTATTATACTTCATTGTACATAAAAAGTTATAAGCTTTTGGGAAAACAAGTTCAAGTTGTAGCCTTTAGGCGTTTTTTCTTAATACTATTGAAGAAAATCTTTGAAGAAAAAGAAAAGAAAAGAAAAGAAAGTAGCACTACTTTTACAATATACCACTACAAATAAAAAAAAAAGCATAACAAACTTGCATACACTACAATGTTCATTACCCAAACCAATATCATACACCAATACCCAAATCAAATCAATTCATAACAAGCAAACTTGCATACACTACAATGTTGATTACCCAAACCAATACCCAAGTAGCCAATATAGGAATCAAATCAATACATAAGCTTGCATACACTACAATGTTGATTACCCAAACCACTACCATAAACCAATACCCAAATTCTGTTCTTCTACTTTCTTGGGATGAGGCTTCTTGGGGTACCATTGATCAAAATGCTCTTTATTTCTCAATTGGGGTTCTTCAAGGTGTTTGATAGAAAACTCTATGTACTCTAGTTCTCTCTCTAACTATTGTATCTTCAATGCCAAAAGACCCTGATTGCACATGTCATCATGCAATGGAAATATTGCCCATGAGCTAAATGTATTGCTTTCTAGGTCCATCACACATTTTTCTAGTGTAAATAAACTATGCACAAGTATAACTTGTCACTATCCTAAGCATGGCCATTTCTTGAATGTTCTTCTATTAGAGGCGTTCACAAGGAGTTTAGTCCACAATTCACCTTCCCCTTCCACTTTTGGATTATATTTTTTGAAGTGGAATAATTTTATACCAAAACACCACCAAAGAAGGACATAGATTAATTTCATACCAAAACCAAATGTGCCTCTTTCTCGCTATACTTCGCCCACCCCTTTTTTCGCTAAATACACGCAATCCTTTTGTAAAATAGGCATAAGGTTGAAAGCCCTTTGGTCGGCAAAAAAGAATAGTACCAAGTTCCAACATTCTTGAACATGTTCAGACTCTTAGGGATCATTTTTTGTCAAGTGGTGGTGTTCGGTGATGCTGTGGACTAAGGTCAATAAAAGGTGTCACATGTGTTAGTATTAGTGGCAATTTCATGATAACTTATGTGTCATTGCGGTGTCTTTAATGCACACGGTGTCGTGATGTGGCATGTCCACTGAGTGAAAAAGTGTGGTTCCACGCACATCGCACACACACTTGTAAATATGAAAATAAATAAGTAAATAAGCTTAGGGCTAAGTGCATACAAACAGGTTGCAAGTAAGATTTGAACCTTGCACCTCCAAGGTAGGAGACAATTGACTTATCACTAAGGTTACTACTAAGTGTTCTTAGTTTTGTATATTTTCTTATCATATTTAGTATTCCATAATAAACAAACGTATAAAAGTGTGTGCACAAAACCATGGTTTAAACCTATGGTTTTGTACATGTCATTAGCAAAACCATGGTTTTATGCATGAACAAACCTATAAAAACCCCAGTAGAGAGTGTGTAAAGGGGGGCTCAATATGTGACATCACCATCATCATCACCATCAATATAAAATTCTTGTTATAATTATAATTCTTATTGTTCTTCTTCTTTTATCTTCGATCAATATTATCATACTTCTTATTGTTCTTCTTATAATCGTCAATCTTTCATTTTTCGTAAGTGTAACAATGTTTCCTCGACTCTAAAATTGACATTGTCCTCTTTTCGATAACTTGGCGAATGTCCTCCTAGGCGCAAACATTCTCCCCAATCCGAGACCCCGGTGGTCCCGCTCAAGTAGCACACGCACGCGAGCATTTTCGCGACAACGGTCAAGTAGCGTATGTAGGATTGATTGCCTTATATTGTTGGAGTAGTGGGTCTAATCACAAGACTTCTTCTATGATGAGCTCTATTGACTAAGAAATAATCAAATGGGGCTTTGCACACTATGTTGAGGAGTCGTAGATTTTCTATAGAATGCTCGTAAGGTTGCAATGGTGTCCAATATGTTGAAAGGCTACAGATAGTCTATGTATGCCAAATGTTGTCGTGATGCCCAATTATAAAGAGGTGCCTAAGGGTGTTCTACATAAAGGTGTTTGTCCAAAACTCCCATTGGGTGGCTTTCAATAGCTCTCAAGGCTATGCATAACAAATGCCCTACACTAGTTGCGAAATGCATGTTGTGTACATGTTGCTATGGAGACCCATACTTGTTGTGGTGACTCTAACTCATAGGGCAATGTATATTTTTGCAGGTGTTAGATCTGGAGGGTCACAATACTTTCTTAGTTTTATGTATGACCATGGAAGATTGGAGATTGTCCTCAAGGATGGACATGAACTAGATATGATGAAGTTGCTCCAAGGAAGTTTTATAAGGTAGGATCATATAACTCATGAGTAAACCAATTCACGAGTTTTCGTTTGACATCATCTTGGAACTTTCTTCACACCTATTGCATAGGCTTTTAGTGAGGAGTCTATAGTCTTGACTCTTGGGCGCTTGATTTTTAAAGAGATAGGAAAAGGATGGGAACTAAAATAAAATGTATTTTTCATGGACCCAAACTTAGTGGAGGTACACCTTGACTAGTACGACCATTGGCCTTTTAGTGGGGGTGCACACTTGGACTACGATATGGAGTAACTCACAAAGCGGTGTACAATTCGTCTGAAGGTTTAATTCATGGGCAAGAGTCAATAGGGCTACCGGGTATACAAACGTCACGAGGTTTGCAAGGTCTATTGACCAGACAATCACTCGATGGAGGATATCCATGCCTTCAAAGAAGAGTTGCGGTAAGGGTCATAAGAACATGTGGGAGATGCAGGTGGTATGGTCAAGTGCTTGGTACTTTGGGGCCGCAATCAGGTTGGCGAGAAGAACATTTTCCACAACCAATTGAGGCCGTTAAGTCTTTTTCTCCGTCTTTAGCATTTGGGTAGATAAATGATCCCTTTGGATGCTTTGCCCAAGGAGAGGAGAAGATGTTGGGAGGCTAAGTGTGGTCTCTAAGGTGCATTGGAGAAAAAGCTCTCAATGAAGGTGTTGGGGAGGTAGCGGAGGATCATGGATCAATTCACGCAGTGAAGACCATCTTGGGTCATGTGTATTTTCTCTTCTTAGTCAACCGAGGGATGTGGAATTTACTTGAGGAACCAACTTTGAAGGTATTATAAAACTTGTATTGTATCTCCCTAAACATCCTATTGTAACCCCTTAAACCTTAGACCACATAGTTGTCGCGTATTCACAACTGTAAAGCATACCACCATAAATCTTAAACCCTAAGTCATAAGCCATAATCCCTAAACTCTAAAACCTATACACAAAACCCTAAAAGTTGTAAAGCCTAAACCTTAACCTTACATCGTCCTACATAAATCTTACACCCCAAATGCTCAACCTAAAACCAGTTCAAACCTCTAAAACCAGAACACATACATTTATGTAAACAAATGATGATGTTCATATATTTAAATTTGAGAATTTTGTTCATTAATGATGATTGAAATCAAAATGCGAAAAATTCCAATAAATCCAATGTTTTAAATTTTGTTTTAGAATGTTGTGAATAATTTATATATATTGAATCCAAATTGAATACCATTGATGATGTCCAATGCCAATGACCCTATTGTTGGAATGAGCCCATGACAATGATCTAAAATAACTAGAGGCGTAGGTTGTTGGGTTTATTTGTTCTTGTATGCAAATTGAGTATACATCATTCAATTAAGATGTAAAAGATGTATATGCATGTCTTGTATTAACAAACAACTACATGCAAACATATAAGTACAACATAAAAATGTTTTAGCTATATGTTGTCTTAGTGACATGATTGCTTAAAATTTCCAACTTGAATATTTGTATGTGAATGAGACTATTAAATATTGATGCCTAAATGCATGTAAAATGTGGATGTACATGGAACTAGAGCTTTTGAGGAAATATTTTGGTTTCCAAGGCTCTGAAATGTTACCTCAACTATAAATCTCACTTAATGTCTAGCTACACTCGATTTTGCATCTTGTCCGAAACTTCCATTTCACTGAACATGCAATGAAGACATGATCAAAGTACCAAGGCTAGTGTCTATAATGTCGATACAAATAATGCAAAAAGAATCATATAAGGCAATGCTTGAGATGGCACCAAGATCTTAGTGATAGGCACTCACAGTCTTTGATGGGATGAGAATATTGCAACCCTTCGGTAATTCTTAGGTAAAACCTTAAGAACCAATTCTAAAGCTAACTTTAATAGTTTAAGGGCCTTCACTATTAAAGTTAGCTTTATAATTGGTGCTTAAGTTTATACCTATAATAGTAGCATTGTGGAATAATATGTAACTAATTATTGGCATTAGATTCATGACTTTAGATGAACCTTTTATCAAGTAACAACTTTGATTTGTTTACTAGGCAATATTTTCTTAAGTTTTGACAAACTTTCCCACAACAAAAAGTCTTTTGAATCATGCAATAACTCAATTACTATGAGTGGGAAGATTGGTGCTCAAAAATTAATCTTAGAATCTCAATGAATGTAGGATGGTTATGCAACCTAACCTATGATCAAGTTGAAGGGTGCCTAGCCGTTTTAATAGGTACCTCATTGAGGTTTGTTTCCCACTTGGGGGTAACCTACCCATGTTTATACCTAGTTCTCGGTCATTTAGTAATCCCTCTAAACAATTTTGCACCTACACCAACATAGATATGTGTTACAAACAATGTGTAACACTTGCTGTGATGACGATGCATGTGAGGTTTCTAACTTACTCAAGACAATAATTTCTAACTTAGTAACCTTTACCATAGAAAACCTAGACTTGCGCAAACTAGTTTGGTTTACTTTCTTTCTTCAACTCCTAATTTGTAGGAAAAATCAAAATTTCATATACGTAAGTGCAATAATTATAATAGTCATGAAAATAATGAAGACACTTAGAGAACTAATCGTGATATATTAAAAGAACACACATAGTGTATGAGTGGAGAAAGTGGCATACATTATGACATTAGGCACATTGATTGCTACTTCAACATCAACCCTCCAAAGGGCTAGAGTTCTGTTATTTTTTGTAGTGAACAATAACGAAAGGTTAATTTTTGTCTCAATCTTTTGCATGTATATATATATATATATGTTTGTTTTGGATATTTTGTAAAGACGATGGGGTGACTTAGTGTACCTTCCCTCTTTTATTTTCTCCCCATTTTTCCCAAGCAAGGAACATCAATATTTTCCGTTTTTTTCTAAAACAAAATATCATCAAAAGAAAAGTCATAACAGCTACAACATACAAAATATTTTTGCCCAACCAGTCTAGTGTATGACAATGGCTAAGGAAACATCAATATTTTCCTTAGGCAAATGGTCTCAACCATACTAAAGAACAAAGTCTATGAACCAAAGGAATTATCATATTTATTGAATTCTTAAATATGCAATCTTGTTTTTGGCACTAACCATGTATAACTCATATAAAAACATGTTTCCTTTCTATAAAATCTACTTGACTAATTATTCTGCATGCATTAAGGAGGAAAGAAGTGGTTCTTGCAATATACAAAGTGTTGAGAATTGACCGGCCACAACCGGTTAGCGCGTATGCGAATATGGGTACAAAGATCGAGAATCGACAATACACAGATAGACTGAAACCGGAAATACAGAGACTCAATATGTTTTACATGGAAAACCCGAATTAGGAAAAAACCACGGGGGTCCACAAACCCCAGGAAACAAATCACTAACAGTAAGAGGAATACAATAAGAACCTTCAAGGTACCAACCTTGAGTTCTTCCTCGCCTAAACAAACGGATGTAGAGTTACAACTCACACACACTCTCTCTCACTCTCTAGTTATAGAGGCAATGACCAACTATAACTTATCAACAACTATTCTCATAATGACATAATGATTGCCCTAGGTGTTTTTATACTAATACAACATTCAGGGCTATTTACAAATATAGCCCATAAGGACACATTAACTCTATTTACAGATATCGCCCCAGTCGACTTCGACCAATTCGACTATTGGTCGAATCGATTCAGATTCAATTATTCGGCCACAACCGAATCGAACAATCGATTTGATTTTTCGGCCAAGGCCGATATTGGCCAAATCGATTTTGATTCGATTATTTGGCCACGCACAAATCGATTTGATTTTTCGACCTCAATCGAGTTTTTGTTAACTGATTCAGTCCTTTCTTCGACTCATGCTCCTGTTCCCATCCGGAAGGACATGTTTCCTGACACAAAGAACCTTGGAGTATTGATCCGACATTCCGATGTAGTGCCACATTTTGAAGTATTTCCAATTGTTGCCACTCCAGGAGATATTGCAATGAAAAGTAGAGTTTTGGTTGTCCTGGATACCAAGGGCATTGAAGATTCATAACCTAAGGAAGGGTGCATGATTAGGCCCTTGAAACGCAAGAAGGTGCAAGAACTGTCAAGGCAAATATGAGATCTTATGATCACTCAGGTGGTGAGAAATGATGGTTGACAACTTAACACTCAACGATCTAGGGGAGGAAAGAGGTTTATTTGGTGTGAGGAATTCAACCGTTTCCAAAGGGATTATGAAGAATCCCATGAGGCCTTACAAAGGATCCTAGTCTATCTTTATGATATCCAAATTCACTAGTTAGAAATGTGTTGAGACCTTCGAACAAACTTTGATAATAAAGGTATGAAAGGAAATTGAAAGAGGTGGATGAATGAAGAGTTCTAGCTTCATACTACTTGGCCTCCAATGGCATAAGGGTGGGGTGAGTGCAATAAACCTTCGAAGAAAAATATAAATAACAAAAGGATTCAAACGAAAACAAGAACCGATAAATAGTCATTATATGAGGCCTGAGCACACATACATGATTGAGACTCTGATATTAATTGCGGAAATCAAACCTTGAACATATGTTGGTAGAATAGTAGTGATGGCCAATAATGTATTCACTTGAGTGCTTGCCCTAATGTGAGGTTGACAAGGGGAAATGTGACCATCATCCAATACTTCTCTATCCTAGACTTTGCTTTACACTCTATTTCCTTGACAAACCATATATTTTTGAGGCAAAAATGAAGTCCAAGGTGGTGGAGAATGACACCACCTACGTAAGAGTTAAGAGTCAATATGAGAAGAGTTTGATCCAATTCTTGATCGTTCAACTGAATCATGGGAGGAACTTGGATAGTTTGAAGGAAAGATTAAGATAGATTTTTTAGAATGGTTTATCTAGATGGGGAACAACTATAGTCCAAGTTGGCATTTGTAATCAGATAAGTTTGTTATTGTGTCACTGTTCTATCAAGTACTCAATTAGTGGCAAGTTTAACATGTGTTAAGTGTTTAATCTTATGTAAGTGATTATGTTGAAAGCGAGTTTAGAGTTCTCTTGAATAGTTACTCTAGCATAAGTATCTCAAGGGCAATTTACACTTACCCTTGTTTTTCTCACAAACAATGGGGTAGAGATTTGTATGCCCTTGCATATTGATCTCAAGATGGTTCTCAAGAAGAACACCCAAGTAGCTTTCGAATTGTGAAGGATTAAAACCGCCACTGCAAGGTGGTGGTGAACCTCTCATGAACTCCTAGTACTATGGATAAGTAAGTTATGAAGCAAGGAAGAACCAACCTCAAACAATAATCTCTACATTTTGTCTTTTGTTTTTTGTTATTTATCTTATTCTTGTTTATCATTACAGTTTTCATTAGCAAATCATGGATAGTTTTCATTAGCAAATCATGGATACTAATCCTAGGTCTTCATATTTTTTTCGTGTCCACTTTTTGTTTTTTTCTCTTCGTCATTAATCATTTTGTTAATCCATTTACTTTCGCTAAATATAGCCATAACCACTTATTCGCACTAATCGATATTCGTGGCTTTCTCTAGACTTCACAAGATGATAGAGAATATTGGCACAGTCAAGAGGCTCAAATGCGGCTTGGAAGGATTTCACTTAAAAACTCTTTAAGTTTTGGCACTATAACCACTCACACTCACACTCACCCTTGTTGTCTAGAACCATTGTGTAGAGGGTCAGAATAGTCAACCAAAAGCATTGTGTTGAGCTTGGCTCATAAATTTTGACTACCTTATGTCATGAGACAATTACTATCGTTGTGTAGAGGATCAAAATCGTCGACGAGAATAATTGTGTTTAGATTAAAAAAGCTACATCAACTTTTGTGTGGACCTCATAGAAAAACTTATTTTACAAGCTCAAAACCTCATTAACAACCACCATGTAGAGCTTAGTGACAACCATGGTATTGAGAGTTAAAAATTCCCAACATCAACATCATGTAGAGTTTAGTAGAACCATTCCATGGAGGTTAGAAAACCTCAATAAAAACCATTTTGCAGAGCTCATTGACAACCCTCTTGTTGAAAGTAAAAAATCGCAATATCAACCATCATGTAAAGCTAAAAAATCCCCACCATCAACTACCATTAGAGCTCAACAACTCCCATCATGAAGAACCATCATGGTGAACCATTGATTTGATAAAAATAAAGAAAGAAAACAAATAAATAAGGGAAATAGTGTCATGTTTCTTTAGTTGTAACACACCCTATAAGGCTTATCATCTACAATATTAAATAGTGGTCATATGGCAGATATATGTAAGAAACATGGTTATATTGTGATTTGTAAGGAACTCCCCTTTATTATATAGGAATGGTTAATGGTAAATGCGCTTGTAATGTGAAAATGACCCTTTAGGGTTTCCAACTTGTATAAAAAGACAAGAGCTCTCGTGTTAAAAGGGCCTTTGGATACACAAACTTTGGGGCTAACTTTGGTTCTCATTCTCTCCCGTTTGTATCCACTAAGAGCCACTTTCTTCCATGTAGCTTTTCCACACTAATTAATTGAGATATACATGTTTTTAACTTCATAATTACCTCATATTTAATTTACACACCTTGCATGTTTCTTATTTAATAATGATCTATTTGGCTAAGTCAATTAGTGTAGTAATTATGTGTGCATTAACTTAACAAGGGTTATGTGGTTGCATGAAGTAGAGAGGTAAGTGATTTTATATATGACATTATCTTTTCGATTGGAGAGTGACGTCCTCAACCCCTACTTTTTTCCATCAAAAGGAAGGTGTCACTCTTGACACTCATTGTGATGCTTAGAAGAGCAATACTCTTAAGGCACAAGTCATGTTTACCCCTTTGAGAAAACTTAACTCACAATATCCTATGAGCCACACTAAGCTAGGATGAAAGTGGTCACTTTTGGTTCACCTTGAAAGATTAGATTGGAGTTTGCTTCTATAGGCTTCCAAACAGATTTTGGGATTTTCCTTACGTAAAAGAAACATTTTTCACCAACTCCGCACGAAAAGTGATGAAATGGAACTCCTTTGATTAACTTGACTCCCTCAATAAGAAGCAAAAGAGTACATATAGATCAACAATTGATTGATGGAAAACTTTTGAAAAATTCATTCATGGGTTGCATGAATCCATCTTACAAAATTTTATTACTGTAAGCCAATGCGAAACCTTCAACCATGCAAAGGGTAGTTATGAGTTTCAAGTATTCAATAATGAGAGGGTGGGGGAAAATCATATGGCCTCATATGACCACTTACCATAGTAAGAAAGTAGAGAGACTATCTGAATATACCATGTGTGAGAACGTAAATCACCCACCATACATAACATGGCCACCACATCGAGCATGAATGCCACCACATGTGGGACATTGTACTATAACTGATGCGTAAGGTGTTTTTTATGCATAGTACCAAAAAACTGTTAGAAGGCACCCAACAAGAGATACAAACAAAAGCCATATGTTGAACATCATATGTCGTCTAGTGCCCCACAGACAATTAGACCCATAATTCTATTCCAACAACCGTTGTCAACTAGAGTTGTGGAATGCCCCTAGCATAACGTGAATATGTTTATATGAACGAGTCTCAAATTGGGAGGGAAACAATGAAATCTCTAAGTAAAAAGGCATATGAAAGGGAGTTTTTGAGATTCAAATGTTGAGGCTTCAATAATTAGCCTAATCATAATAAACGAAGTTTTTCTTTTTTGTTGGGGCAATGATGATCCTGGTGATGCCACTAGCAATTTGATCTTGTAGATGTGATGTTAATTGCTTGGGATGGGTTCCCAAAAGTGAAAACATTTGTTTTCCTGTAAAACCTATGGAGATGTACTTTTTTGTAGGCCAAAAGGGCTAGATGTACACAATGGCTCAACATAAAAGAAACGCTTGGTAAGGCTCTCCATAAGACAACACATTTGTGTCCTCATGAAAGCTTCAAAGATGCTCTTTTTGTGTGAGCCCGTGAGAACCGTCAGTCACACCCTATTCACTTTCTTTTGTATGCTTTGTAGAAGTTTTAACTATGACGTCTACTTATTTCCGTTTTACTTATCAATCTATTATCAAATTTATTTGAGTATATGTGTTTGCAAGTTTAATTCATAGGTAATTTTTGCTTGAGGATAAAAATGATTAAAGGTGAAGTACAAAGATTTTCTTTGTGAAATTGTTGGTGATTTGATTTTGTAAGCTTGAGCTAATGTTCCTGGCATCTCTCTCCATAAGTGAAAACACTTTATTTCTAGTGGAACCAATGGAGTTCATTATATAGGCCAAACATTCTGCTTCATTACGAAAGAAGCTCTTAGTAAGGTTCTCTTTTAGAGAGCACAATTGTGCCCTTGGGAAACCTACAAAGACATTCATTCATGTAATCTTGGGAAAGATGGGGCTTGGTTTAAATAGAGCTTCTATAAAAGTACACACATAAGTTAGGAGGAATCTAGTAATGAACCTGAGAGCAAGTGGGATATTGAAGTTATCCACGTTAATCATTGCAAAAGGAATATTCTATTCCCAAAGTCAAAATTGGGGTATAACATTACACATCTGCTCCAAGAAGTGTGTATTCACACACAAGGTTTGTGGTTGAGCTTATCATTTCAATAGGAATCACATGAAGAGTTCAAAAGTGTACCCCAGGGGTGAATATGCAAGACCATAGACAAGTGAAGTCTTTGAAAGTTCATTGTTCTAAGTAACAAATTTGTACTTAAACATTTGTCAATACTCACATGTCAAACATTGTTTCTCTTTGACTTCCACTTTTCGTGCAAAATAACATAAGCTTCATGGTAAGAAATGATGCATAACTTTGACGACCTAAAAATATCAGACTAAATATTATGAATATTGCAATAGCTTGTCAATTTGAAGAACAAGGAGTTGATAGTTTGGATGGCTTTCAAAGCCTCACCATAACATAGTTCTAGCCATACGTCCCATTCGTGTCATACTCAAACGCCAATATTCGTATCATACTCATACGTGAAAAGGCTCCAAGTATGATTGAAATCCATACGCGGTACATAGATATATTATATATACATATGGTGTATATGGTGTACATAGTGTGTGTGTGTGTGAGGGGGAGAGAGAGAAAGAGAGAGAGAGAGAGAGAGAGAGAGAGCGTGTGTGGTCTAGAGAGAGAAGCCCTGTTTTGCATGTGTGAGGAGACAGTGATTGAGTGTATATCTAGACTCTAGAGAGAGAGAGAGAGGAGCTATGGGTTTTGTCTGTGTGAGGGAGTATGTAATATGTATATTAGATATCTAGATTTTGTAGAGAGAGAAAATCTGTCAGTTCTCGTGTGAGAGAGAGAGAGAGTGTGTGTATGTGTGTCAGATGTCACTTCTATTCACAAAATATTATGAATATCAAAAATTAAAAAAACCAAAAAAAAGTCAAAAGAAAAAAAAAAAAGCCAAACGAATATCGCGTATCATACGCGTACGTTTGCAAACGTTCGCGTACGTCCAGTAAATTGGACGTACGCGAATATTAGGAACTATGCACCATAATGATTTAGTAGTCCTTGTTTTATAGATATTTTGATAACTCATCAAAATAGAGATGAGGGTCACTTTAAAAACTTCTTGAAATGCAAGTAAATTGTGTCTTTCTAAATATTTGAACGACTTCTCATAATGGAGGTGAGGATTCACTATTTTCTAAATGCTTTGATGACTTGTTGAACATGCTAAATCTATAAGCGAACCACCAAAACCTTATTTAACATTGTCGTCATGTGAATGCGCATTAGGTCTGAGGTTCTTGATTATGAGATGAATGTGAGTTAGACAGATTTTGAGCAGAAGAATTTGGTTAGATGAAAGAGAAAAGAAGAATAAGGTAAGGAATGTAGCATAGAGTATGAAAGATTTTAACTAAAGACCTCTATACACAAATAGGATAGGATAATCATTATTTGATTAAATAGAAAGTAGATATAAAAGTTAACCCTTTGAGTGTAATTACATATCATAGGAGAAAACTTTGTTGGATTCTACTAATCATTAGACCAATAAAGTAAATAGATTGGATGGAAGTGTTGAAGATGAAGGTCGTCTTTGGGGAAGATCAAGAAGCATTCGTTTTCTTCTCTGTACCTGCGTATGACTGTTTGTAGGTCGTTGCACAGAGAGAGAGAGAGAGAGAGAGAGAGAGGCACAAAAGAGTCTTTATTTCATAAAGAAGAATACAACAAGCCAACCCCACAAAGAGGTTACAAGGTCACTATATATAGGGACCGACTTAGGGCAACTGCCCTTTATGCTAATTACATAAATGGCCAAAACGGGATAGTGTGAATACGTCCATTATACACATGTATTCGACACTCCCCCGTAATGGGCGTATACATGGGTTATCTAAGATTACAGGTATAGACTTAGGTTCTCGGACATATCAGCTTTGTTCAAGTCGGCAGGGTCCGAAGGCAGAAGACCGAACTGGTCGGGTCGGAACAGTTGAAGCCGATCATTAAGGAACTGATGTCGGTTGTCGAGAACTATCCTGCTCTGTGTCCGGCTCTAACCGGACTGGTTTGTCGTTACGCCCATCTGATGCCGAAGAGACCGAAAGCGGTCTGCCGAAAGACACTTGGTCATTCCATCTGCGACATTGTCGGTTGTGGATATTTTCTCTAGACCGATTTTCCCTGAAATGACGCAGTCCCGAACGAAGTGATATCGAACGTCGATATGCTTGGAGGCGTTGTGGTGAACCGGATTTTTCGACAGGGCAACAACACCTTGTCTGTCGCTGTAGACAATTGGAGCCGAGTCATGGTTGACTTGTCGAAACGTGTGCGCCAGCCGACCGAGCCACAAAGCTTCTTTTGCTGCGTCGGACGCAGCTACATATTCTGCTTCGGTCGTTGAGGTCGCTGTGCACTCCTGAAGTTTCGACTTCCACGAGATTGCTCCATTGCCGAACTTGAAGCAGTATCCGGTTGTTGATTTCCGACTGTCTATACAGCCGGCGAAGTCCGAGTCGGTGTAACCGACTACGCCTGAGGTTCGGTTCGGACCGAAAAGAATGCCGTGGTCTTTTGTGCCAGCCAGATATCTGAACACATGCTTGACTGCGTTCCAATGCGATCGGCCAGGGTTGTGCATAAATCTGCTAACGACTCCTACGGCATGAGAAATATCAGGCCGTGTCGCGACCATCAGGTACATAAGGGAGCCGACTGCCGGTGCATACGGTACCGACTTCATATCTTCCCCCTCCGGGCCGGATGTCGGGCAGTCTCGCTGAGAGAGCCGAAGATTCATGGGGAGCGGGGTTGAAGCAGATTTGGCTGATTGCATGTTGAAGCGTTCTAAGACACGTCCGATATAGTCGGTCTGAGACAAAAAGAGATGTCGTTTATCGCGATGCCGACTAATCTTCATGCCGAGTATGTGTCGTGCCGGACCGAGGTCCTTCATTGCAAACTTCAACCGCAGTTGCCGAACGAGATCGGCAAGTTCGCCCGCGTGGCGTCCAGAAAGTAGCATGTCGTCCACGTAGATGATGAGGAAGATGGGTGAACCATCTTGAGCTGTGTTGGTGAAGAGACAATGGTCCTCATCGCTTTTTAAGAAGCCGATCGATTGGATGAAGTCGTCGAACTTCTTGTACCATTGTCGCGGTGCCTGTTTGAGGCCGTATAGACTCTTCCTGAGTCGACAGACTAGATGTTCTTGGCCAGGTGCCACGAAGCCTTTTGGCTGCTCCATGTAAATTTCTTCCTCGAGATCACCATGGAGGAATGCTGTTTTGACATCTAGCTGAATCAGCTCCAAGTTGTCGGCTGCCACTACGCCGAGCAGAAAACGAAGGGTTGTCATTTTCACCACTGGTGAAAAAATCTCGTCGAAGTCGACGCCATATTCTTGTCGGAAGCCCTTCGCAACTAATCTGGCCTTGTACTTTGGGGTGGTCGAATCAGACGTCTCTTTTAGTCGATAAACCCACTTGCAAGGAAGAGCACGTCGGTTCCTGGGTAAGTCGACCAGATCCCAAGTCTTGTTTGCCCGGATGGAGTGCATTTCCGACTCCATCGCCAGATGCCAGGTGGCGGAATCGACAGATGTCGATGCTTCTTCGTAAGACGTCGGTTCGCCGGCGTCGGTGAAGAAAATTCCAGGAGAGTACCTCTCCGGAGGTTGCGACAGTCTCTCGGATCGTCGAGGTATGATTGTACCGGTCGCATCGGGTATCGAGGTCGGATAGTCCGAAAGCGGATTGTTCTGCTGTGCCGAGTCGGAGTTGTCCGAGTCGGTGGTGTAAGGTTCAGCTACCCGTGAAGCTGACCGTGTGTTGAGAGCAGGGCCTTCTTGAAGGGTCGGCACATCGGAAAATGTTACCCTTCGGACTTCGATCGATTTTTCGACTGATGGGTTCATAGCCGACTCGTTGAACACAACATCCGAACTTCGAACGATTTGTCTGCGTTCGGGGTCCCAGAGTCGGTATCCCATTTCGCCGTCTGATCCATATCCAAGGAGAATGCATTTCCTGGACCGAGGTGCAAGTTTTCGGCGATCATCTTTCGGAATGAGGGCGTACGCCTCGCATCCGAAGATCCTCAGCTTGTCGTAATTCGGCTTGCTGCCGATCCATAGTTCCTGAGGAATTTGAAGTCCTAGAGGTCTACTTGGCGACATGTTGATTATGTGTACTGCCGTGAGTAGAGCCTCTGCCCAGAAGCCATCCGACAGTCCGGAGTGTTGGAGCATGGAAACGATCCGTTCTTGGATTGTCCGATTCATTCGCTCTGCGATCCCGTTTTGCTCCGGACTGTGTGGTGCCGTAAGTTCGCGTCGGATGCCGCGTTGTCGGCAGAATTTGACGAACTCTTCTGATTTAAACTCTCCCCCATTGTCGGTCCGAAGGCATTTCAGCTTTCGGTCGGTTTGATTTTCTACCATAGCGAGCCAATCGGAGAAGATCGAGAAGACACGATCTTTGGTGCGAATTGGATAAGCCCACACCTTTCGAGTCGAATCGTCAATAAAAGTGACGAAGTAAGATGCACCGCCTAGAGACTGATGCGGCATTGGGCCACAGACGTCCGAATGGACTAAATCGAGAGGTCTCGTTTCTCTTGGTGCTGATGTCGGGTGTGATGTGGCTGCTTGTTTGCCATACTGACAATGCTCGCAGAATTGATGGTCCGAGAAGGAGAGTTTGGGGATGTATCCGGCTCTAGATAGGTGCGTGATGCCGGCCTTGCTGAGGTGTCCTAATCTTCGGTGCCATAGTGATGACACAGGAATGTCCACCAAAAACAGGTTACCCTCTCTGAGCGTAACATGTAACGGATACAGTGAGTGTATCTTGGGTCCTCTAGCAAGCAGGAGGTTCCCCCTGTGGAGTGTCCACCCTCCCGAAGAAAAACCGGCACGAATGCCGTCTTCATCTAGTTGTCCGACTGAGATCAATGGCCTTGAGAGCTCGGGTACATGTCGGACATTGTGGAGTACAAGTGTAGAGCCACCTGCAAGGTTGAGCTCTACTGTGCCGATTCCGATGATGTCACAGTGTTGTGAGTTGCCGACCCGAACTGAGTCGGAGTGACGGATCGTATATTGCCGAAATTGGGGCTGATGAGGAGTCACATGAAATGACGCGCCCGAATCCAAGAGCCATGTGCTCGATTCTTCAGTCGTGAGCAGAACTTCTGAGCCGATTGGATTTTCGATTGATAGTATGTTCGGGTCGTCCGGTAGCACATCAGCTGAGAAGCTGACGTAATTGATCTCCTCATGCCGGCCACTCTTTTTGTTGTTCTTGTTCTTGAGTGCGCGGCAGTCGGCTTTGATGTGTCCGGGTTTCTTGCAATAGTTGCAGATTCGGTTGTCCCGTGACTGGCTCCGTCTTCGCTGATTGTTCGGCGGTCGTGAGGAATCTCTTCCTCGTATGTTCGATCGGTCTGTCGAACCTTGTACTACGTAAGCGTCGTCTGTTGAGTCTTTGGCGAAAGACTTTCTCCGAGCTGCTTCGGTCAGGATTGCGCTCGTGACTTCGGAGTATTTAACAGCCGTGGTTGACGCGTTGCACACGGTTGTGACGAAAGTTTCCCATGATGAGGGAAGGCTGCTCATGAGTATCATTGCTCTGAGTTCATCCTCGATTGCCGTCCCCTGTGACGAGATTTGGGAGCTTATGCTTTCGTACTCATTGAGGTGTGCTTGAACCGAGTCGGATTCTTTCATCCGCAAGTTGTAGAGGCGCCGGATCAGAAACATCTTCGTTGCGGCGACCTTCTTTTCGTAAGTGTCTGACAGTGTTTTCCACAGTTCGAATGCTGTCGTACACGATTGCACCGTAAAGTATACCGATTCCGATAGGTGCATCCGAATCGTGGCGCGGACGATTCTGTCCAGCTTCTGCCACTCAATTGGTTTGTATCCTTCTGGAGGTTCTTCATTTTCGATGGGATCGATTTGCCCCTTGACTATGAGATAGTCTTGCATTTGTTCCTTCCAGAAGTTGAAGTTCGATCCATCGAACTTGCGTAGACTCATTTCTGACGAGCCGGATGTTGATGCCATCAAATTCGGTTTCGGTTGACTAAGCTCGGTTCGAAGTTGACTACGAACCTTGTTGGAGTGCAGCCGGTTGGCTCACCCGATATCGTTCTAGTCGGATTTGAACCCGAGTCGGTTCGGCTTCTTGTTGAACTTGCTCGAATTGACTCCGGTAGCTGGAGGGACAGAACCGACTGGTCTTCCCGAATGTTACCGAGTCGGAGTGAGTCCGGTTCGCTTCGGATATATATGCCGAATACCGATTATTAAAACCGATTATCTGGACCGATTCTGCTTCGGGTGGCTGCAGCGACGAGAGGGATGGATCCAACTGATCCTTTCGAATGTCGATCAGCCAGAAGAAGCACGAATTTGGGGTTGTTGTCTTAAGACCGATCTGCACCGAGTGGTTACAACGAGCGGCGATTGATGACCTCTTCGGATGCCGTTTAACCGAGTGGAGCACGATCGTGTCAAAGTTTCACAAGGGGAATTTCACCTCAAGCGGTTACGATCTCGGAGGACAGAGTACAATCTGTTGGCTTACTCCAAGCAAGAATGATCTAACGCGATGAGATGCAAACCTGGTTTTTCTTCTTCTTCTCTCTTTCTTCGAATGACGCGAATACTGTGCAGGCCGTGATGAAGTGAAGAACCGAATGCTGTGCAGTCGGTGATGACGGCCGATGTTGAATGCTCTGATACCAGATGTTGAAGATGAAGGTCGTCTTTGGGGAAGATCAAGAAGCATTCGTTTTCTTCTCTGTACCTGCGTATGACTGTTTGTAGGTCGTTGCACAGAGAGAGAGAGAGAGAGAGAGAGAGGCACAAAAGAGTCTTTATTTCATAAAGAAGAATACAACAAGCCAACCCCACAAAGAGGTTACAAGGTCACTATATATAGGGACCGACTTAGGGCAACTGCCCTTTATGCTAATTACATAAATGGCCAAAACGGGATAGTGTGAATACGTCCATTATACACATGTATTCGACAGGAAGAACCCATTCCACCTGACCACCCCCAAGCTATGATCAAGACCTAGCCAACCTACCATCGATGTCCCATACCGCCAAATATTAGGATGACTAATACCTTGAAAGAGATAACACGATCATCGTGACAAAAGCCTAGCCCGCACCACCAGTGTCTTAAGACGACAACCTTCCAACATAATGTGTCTTATGAGGGTGGCTAAGCCTTATATTTATACCTCGTCCTAAGCCCCTTGAATAGATGTGCCTTTCTAAAACACTTTGCATTCATTAGTTGTCAATATCATGAAGACTCTCAATTATAGATCGTCAATTTGTGAAAATATAATGCATTCACCTATCATTCTTTTTATCCAATCACGTTAGTCCCTTTCTAACATTAGTGAACATACCCTTCACTTACGTAGATATTCGTGACCTACCCTCACCTGCGTTATGTGCACATAACACTCCTCTCCCCCTTTCACCCCATAATGAGTTGCCAGGTTATACTGTGTTTCCCAAGAATCAAGGTTAAGCATGTGTTGCTTAGTGAACGTGGTTTAACCTTCCCATGCACTAAGGCTAAGCATGTATCGCTACTTGCACATATACTTTAGTTTACACTATGAGTGTTCCTTTTTAGTTTATTATTTATACAATTTCCTATGAGATATGTTTTTAACACAATTTCTATGTTTTTGGTATTTACATTTCTTTATAAGCTTGAGTTGCAAAATTTGAACCTTGGACTCTCTAAAATTACCTTTTGTATTTAGAATGTTGATTATTACCACCATAATGGTAGGAAAGCCTAAATTGCAAAAGAAGGTTAAATGGGTGAATGATGATGGGGTAATGGTTGTAATTTGTAAACATTGATAAAGACCTAGTGGTCATTTGATGGGTTATGAAAAGCTTAAACGTGGCCCATGGATGGCGCAAGAGAAACCAACAATTGGCGACCAAGCCATAGTCAGATCTACCATATCCCTAAGGATGAGGGTCAAAACCAAAATTGACTTAACAAAAATGAGGGCCCAAGCAAGCTAACACCCCCCACTCCAAAAACTAAGAGAAATTGTTCATTAAATAGACAAATACAATAAACGAATGTAGAGACGTGGCGTATGTTGTATGGCAAGTCCGGAAGCACCTAACAAAAAGTCAAAGGTAATTTGAGGGTAATATGCTATCTTGGCTCCTAAAAAGTGCTTGAATAGTGCAACGAAAGTCCATTTGATCCCTATCATTGGCAATCATGTGACAAGATGCAAAATTAAAGCACCATATGTCAACCCAAAATTGTCAACCAAGTGAAAGGAAAATCAAATAGGCCAAATGGTCCAATGTAAAAACACCTACCAATTGACCATATATAAGGCCACATGTTCAACATGAATGAGACGTTATATTGCCCATTAAACCCCAAATGTCAACAACGACCATCAAGGTCCAATTGAACTTGTAGCCCACACTGACACAAGGCATGATTAAATTCACAACCAAGTTTTCTATTTGTACGATTTAGTTGTATTCCTGTAGAGTAAGGCAACGACGATTGTGAGTTCAAACTGATAATCCTATTTTTCTAACCAATTTATTTCTTTACTTATCTTTTGTGTCATTCTTACTTTTTGCTTTTGCACCCTTCTTTCTCCATTACCTCCCATACTCCAACCTCTCTTTCTTCCTTTAGTCAAACATGTTACCCCCATCCTCATGCATTTTCTAGAATATTCCTAGCTTACATGCATACCTCCACCTTCTTGTATAAATACTCGGGTGCACCTTGATTCTAATCAAGGTGAACAAAACCAGTTGCAGAAGCATAAATTCAATTCTTGTTCTCTTGTCTATTCTCTCTCTCTCTCTCTCTCTCTCTCTCTCTCTCAATATTTAGTCTCGTCTTAGTTCTACTTGTACGTGACAATAACATCAAATTGACATCATCACTTCCACATATAAACCATTCTTAATTCATGTGAAACCCAATATAAAGGGCATCTCATCTTATGTGTGGGGGACAATAAAAGAGCAATGTGGCTGTTAAAATCTCAAGAGGGTTGAAACACAAGGTGTAATAATATGTATGTTAATATTTTATTAATAAAATCAATTTTATTTTTCATTTGTATATTTTTTTTCCAAAGAAGAATATACTCCATTAGTTAAAATGACATACAATACACAACTTTAGACATTACCTACTTCCATATGGGCTACATCACTTATTTATCTTACACTAAATAGCCCACATGTTTGTTCTCCATGTTTGTTGTGTCATTCACGCCCCTCTATCATCTAATGGGAGGGGGGAACAGCCATCTCGGTACTACGTACTACCATCATATATCCACTCCAATTTCTGCAGCCATCAGTGTAGTACACCATCTTTTTCTGAAATTCAACCTCATTAAATCTGAAGCATTATCTGTTCCATCAATCCGCTCATATTGGGCCCTCAATGTAGTTATTAATGTTTGCCATATTAGCTTAATAGATTCTGCTGGAGGCCGTTTATTTGCTGAAAATACCCTGGTACATCTTGCAGTCCAAATGTTCCATATGATAATGGGTGCTAGCAACATCCATAGATCTTCAGTTTTCTGCTTCTGGGCATTACTTCTAGGTGCATTGTTACCAGCGATCAATCGAATAGTTCCATTCTCCCCTTTGTACATAGTTGTACATGTGCTATCAAATTTCTCTACGTCATCATCAAGACAATTCCAACAAGCATGTCCCCAATTGAGGGTAAATGAGCTAGAGGCATGGCAAAGCAATCGTAATGCCCTTCTCCATACAACCGTAGCCTCATGACATTCCCAAAGACAATGGGAAATGCTTTCTAGTTGTCCACATGCACTACATCTAGGGTCTACATTGGGGCCTTGACGGGAACTCAACGCTCCTTATGCACAAAGCTCGGCCACAACCGAGATTCTTTTCATACACAGAAAACAGGAAACGAAAACACGACTCAAAGGAGAGGAAGGTACACAGGAGGTTTACGTGGAAAACCCCCAAACTAGGGGAAAAACCACGGCAGCCCACAGGCTGCAAACTGTCACTATCTAGGAATATACAACAGTGAGTTCACTGAGGCACCGACCTTGTGCTCACAGATCTTCGCCACACGCGGCGGTTACAACAGAGGCAACGACCTCTTTCTCTCTCTCTCTCTCTGTACACTATTACGTGCTCTCTCTTCTTCTTGCACCAACAAAGAAAAAGTAACAACAACCTTTTTCTAAAAGTTTGCCCTAAGTCATATTTATACTAATATGACTTTTCGGCTATTTACAAATGTAGCCTCGATAGGCTCTCAGAAACATATTTACGAATATGTCTCTTCATCCGGTTCTCACCGGGTCTGTACCATCCGGCTCTCCGTAGCCGGGTATTCCTCATCCGGTCTTCACCGGGTCTATATCATCCGGCTCTCCGTAGCCGGGTACTCCTCATCCGGTTCATACTGGGTTTGTATCATCCGGCTCTCCGTAGCCGGGTACTCCTCATCCGGTTCATACCGGGTCTGTATCATCCGGCTCTCCGTAGCCGGGTCCTACTCATACGGTTTCGGCTCGGCCTATCGGCTGAGGTCGAGTTTGTTCATCGGCACTGTTCTTCTCCCTTCCCATCCGGAGGGACCTGTCTCCCAATAGGCCTTTAGCCCACGCCCCTACTGGCAAGGCTCTATGCACAATAAGCCATAAGCACATCATTATCTTGCCGCAATATGCCATATTGTGGCCATTAGAACCTGATTTGCAATCACAATCTTGGCTGCAAAGGATATTTTTCTTGCATTCCACCATATTAACTTCGCTTTTATTTTGTCCACAAGTAGAGTGTAGTGTTCTAAGCGATCAATGTCCATCCCGATTTTGAAACCCAAGTATCTAGTAGCTTCTCCTCTCCTCAACCATCTGAAATTAGGGTCTAGAGCCCAATTTACCATAGGCTTATTGCTAATCTAAATGCCCACTGATTTATTCCAGTTTATTTTCCCTACAAAACTCATTTATTGCACTTTGTAGTTTGTCCAAGTTGTTTGCATCCCCCTTAACATAGGTTGTTGTATCATCAACGTATTCTGTATCAAGCATCATTCCTGCATCCTCGAGTAGGGAAGGGCCTTGTATTTGCCAATATCTATCACCAGTCTGATAATGCAAAGCCTCCACTGCAATAATGAATAGGTATGGGGCCAATGGGCATCCTTGGCGTACCGATCGTGTCATCCTAAAGCTCTTCCCCAAGCTTCCAGCCATTAAAACCTGGCTGGAAGCATCCCTATAAAAGGCAGCTAATCCAAGGATCCATTACTGCTCAAAGCCTAGGGCATCCATCACTGCTTCTAGGAATTCCCATGAGATCCTGTGATATGCTTTTTCGAAATAGAGTAACATTATTGCTAGGTCCACTCCTTGCTCCTCTGCCCATGCTGAATACTCCCAAAAAGTTATCACATTGTCAACAATGCTCTGGTTTTCGAGGAAGCTAGTTTGCAATGTATGTATTATGTCCCCTAGGACCATTTTCAATCGACTACTTACAACTTTACCCAGGATCTTATAGGCATTAGTGAGAATCGTCAAAGGTCGCCAATTATCAAGCATAGTTAGATCTTTCCCATCCTTGGGAATTAAATAAATCATTCCTTGACACATTGTCAGAGGCATTAAACCTTCAGCCATAATGTATTGCATCCCTTCCAACATGTCATCCTTAATTAGATCCCAATATTTGATGTAAAAATATATAGGGAGTCCATCAATGCTTGCACAGCTTTGTTTGTTCATATTTGAAATTGCATCCCACAATTCTTGTATACAAATAGGGGTATTTAGATGGTCCATCATCTAAGCCAAAACTCTCTTCGATATCCTGTTTATTATATTTCTAAAGGCATCCTGCTCAATATGTTCCTCGTTGCATACATTCAGTAGTTGCATATAATAGCTCGTGGCCATTTCAAGCATTTCCTCTACGCATGTGGTCATTGTGCCATCTGTCTTTTTCAAACATGAAGGTTGGGTCCCAGAGCCTTTGCATTTTACAGCGTCAAAAAAACCTTCCATAACACGATCTCCTACCCTCATCCAATTTACTGCTTTACTACGATAGGCATTAGTAGTCCTTAGTTTTTGATACATATCCAGTTTGCATTTTGCCTCCTCTAGTCGGGCTCAATCCATACATTATTCGGGTATTGTTCTCTTAGTCCCTGCATTGAAGCAAGTGTCCATTGCATTCTCTGTAGTTTCTCCTTCATCTCTTTTCTAATTTTAGTTCCTTTCTTCCGAAAGAAACATGCACATTCCTCAATTTTCCTAGCCAGCCTATGAGCGGGATCATGATACATCCATTTGACATTAGACCATAGTCTTCTTATATCATTAGTCCATTTATTGTCCATGACCAACTCCTTGTTCACCTTCACATTATGTGGATTGCATCACATGTTTTCTTTTATATGTAACAGGATTGGTGCATGGTCTGAGAACATCGTTCCAGGACAAATTATGCATTTGCCTTTCATATCTATGAGCCGAGGGTCCAAATACCATCTGTCCAACCTGGACATTGTCCTCCCATGAACGCTTCCTCCTACTCTAGAGTATAGAAGAGATTTTTCTTTTTGCATCTGAAAGTTAGATGCATTCCAACAGTCTATCACATTATATGCTAAACAAAACTTATCCCATGGCACATCTTTTTCCGCCCCTTGCACCGTGCCATTCGCATTTCCGCTTCTATCTTCTTGTTGCTCCACCATTTTAAAATCTCCTCCAATGATCCACAGATCTGCGTCCGATTTCTTGTCCACTAGTTGCAACCAAAATTCCTTTCTTTCAGTAGTAGAATTTGGGGCATATATGTTTAGTATGCCCAAGTGCCCATATCTATTGTGAAAGATTATGTGCGGAAGTAATATAGGAAACCAAACAACAGAAAATGCAGGTTTAATGGAAAGCTTAGGTTTGCACAGTATGCATGGGAGACACAGAGAGAGAGAAAGACAATTCAAAAAACTAACACTCTATACATACATCGTGCTCAATGAGCACCTTTTATACATGCCCTAACAATGAGCTGACACAAGTACTGACAGTACTTGACTGCTCATAAATGAGCCTTGACTCTTACTCCCAAAACTATTCCTTACGAGGAATATCTCTCTAACGGCCTTTCGGTTTACACACCGATACGGCCTTCCTATGCACCTGTCTGCGTACCAGTTTACGCATCCATTTTACGCACCGGTCCGGTCTAACCGATCGGGTCCTCGGCTTGCTCAGCCGATCCAGCTGATGTTGAGCTTGTCTCTCAACACTCCCCCTCAAGCTCAATTTGAGGCTCTTCGGGATCTTCCTTATCACCGCTCCGGTTCCTCCTGGCTCCACACCTCGCTCGCACTCCTCAACCTGTTCGAGTCCGCGCGCTTCGACCCTTCCGGTCGGCTTGTTTACTCCCACGGCCCTTCACAGCTCCCTTGCTATCGCGGTGTTAGCGCTTCTCCTGTTGCCTTCTTCTTCGCTTGGCTCTTGGTTGATTCAGTGTATCCGAATCAAACATCCGAACCGACTCGGCTACCTCCGATCGGTTTTCGCTCTCGTCCGAGTTGGTTGTCTCCAACTTGTCTTCAGTCTTCTTGCCCTTGACGACGTCATCTCCCCCATGCTTGGTTGGCTTCGGCTCATCCGTTCGGCTGCTCCCCTTATGTCCGCTTTTGGACTCTGATCCGCCCTTGGCTTCTTCAGCCGATCCGAAGTCGAATTCGTCATCCGACCCGTCATCACGGTCTTTTCCGCTCCTTCCTGCTCCCTTGCTTGGTCTTTCGAGACTGTTCTCCCCCTCAAGTTTGGCACATCGAGGTGACGCAACCCAAGCACACCCGAGAACTGCCACAACTTGTCCAAACCAAGGGGCTTGGTGAAGATGTCGGCGGCTTGCCGATCCGTCGAAACATACTGAAGTTCGACTTCACCAGAAAGGACACGCTCACGGACAAAATGGTAGTGCACCTCAATGTGCTTGGTCCGTGCGTGGAAAACGGGGTTCTTCGCGAACTGGATGTTGCTGAGGTTGTCGCAGTAGATCGTCAACGGATCAGACACCTCCTCTTGCAGGTCCTTAAGTAGCCGCTTCAACCATATGGCTTCGCATGTCGCGACAGCTGCTCCTCGGTACTCAGCTTCGGTGCTCGATAGTGCAACTGTCGGCTACTTCTTACTGCTCCACGCTATCGTGGCACTCCCAAGAGAGAATGCGTATCCGGACGTGGATTGGCGATCGGCAGCGTTGCCAGCCCAATCAGCATCGGTGTAGCCGACCAACTACGAGGTTGTACCGGTCCGATATAGCAGTCCCCGGTCCTTAGTGCCATTAACGTACCGGAGTACGCGTTGTGCGCACTGAAGGTGTTCCTCAGTCAGTCGCGCCATGAACTGACTAACCACCCCGACTGGGTAGCTGAGATCTGGTCGGGTGATGGTCAAGTATATAAGGTTGCCGACTATCTGTCGGAACCTCGTCGGGTCGCATACTTGTCCGGGCTCAGGGCGAAGCTTGATGGTTCTATTTAAAGGAGTCAAGACGGACTTACAGTTTGCCATCCCGAATTTGAAGAGCATATTCAGCGCGTAATGACGTTGGCTGATCAGTATGCCTTCGGGGGTGCAGATCACTTCGATCCCGAGGAAGTAATGAAGGTCCCCCAGATCCTTCATGTCGAATGATGCCACGAGCTGGAGCTTCACGCGATCGATTTCACCTAGGTCGGCGCCGATGATGACCAACTCATCAACATATAGTAAAATACTGACCGGACTGAGTCGACCTTTCCGTATAAACAGAGAAGAGTCCGATTTTGACGTTGCAAAGCCCATCCGATGCAGTTGTTGCGTGATCTTCGTGTTCCAAGCACACGGGGCTTGCCTCAGTCCGTAAAGGGACTTCTTCAATCGGCACACTGTCGACATGTTCGTTCCGGAGTGAAATCCGGGGGGTTGTACCATGTACACCTGTTCCTCAAGCTCACCTTGCAGGAACGCATTCTTCACATCCATCTGATGTAAGTGCCACCCCTTTGCCGCAGCTACCGCGAGCAAAACACGGACGGTCGTCATCTTTGTGACCGGCGCAAACGTCTCATCGTAGTCGATGTCGTGTTTCTGCGCGTAGCCTTTTGCCACTAACCGGGCCTTGTATTGGTTGACCGAGCCGTCGGTGTTGTACTTCATCTTGTACACCCACCTACATCCGATTGGCTTCACACCCTTCGGTGCGTCAACTAGGTCCCAGGTCTCGTTTTCCGCCAATGCGTGCATCTCTTCCTCCATCGTAGTGCGCCAATTTCCGTCCTTAGTCGCTTTTGCGTAGCTCTCCGGCTCACGCACTTCTGCTACACGGGTCATGTACGCATAATGAAGCGCCATGTACTCGTTGTATCCGAACCGCACAACTGGGTTGTTCTGGCGGGTAGATCAGCGTAATCTGTCATTAGCCGATGTCGAGGTCTTCTCGGCCGACGCGGACTTTGCTCTTGAAGACCCGTCACCACTCCCTCGGAGTCGGACTCGCATCAGTCTAACTCAATTCTATCCGTGCCGGAATCCGACACCTTCTTCTTCCCTTTCTCTTTGCACGTAAGCCGTCTCCTCAGCTTCCTACGCGGGGAATGCACGGCCGAGTCTCCACTACTCGCAGGCTCTTCATCAGACTGGTCAAACCGACTTAGACATCCATTCGGTCCACTTAACCGAAACGAAATCGGAATCTCTTCGCGCGTCCCGATTTCAGGCTCATTCGAACGCATCTCAGTCTCGCTGACCTCATCGTCAGAGCTCGGATTGGAGTTGAGATCCGGAGTCGGAGGCAAGTACCAGGACGCGGACTCATCAAACACAACGTTGCGGCTCACACGTGCTTGTTTGGTGCGCGGGTTATAACACTTATAATCCTTTTGCTCGTCCGAGTAACCGACCAAGATACATTTCTCGGCCTTCGCGTCCACCTTCCTCCATTTCTCCTTCGGCACATGCACATACGCAATGCTACCAAAAACTCGTAAGTGTCCCAGGTTCGGCTTCGTTCTGAAGTATAGCTCGTGCGCCGACACTTTTTCTCCGATCCGATTCTGGATGTATATCGCGGTCCTTACCGCCTCGGCCTAGTAGAACTTGGGCAAGCTCTTCTCCTCCAGCATTGCCCGTGCCGCTTCCACAACCGACCGATTTTTCCTCTCGGCCACGCCATTTTGCTCCGGCGTGTATCTACAACTGAATTCGTGCCGAATTCCCATCTGTTGTAGATAACCGTTGAATTGACCGGAAAAGTATTCCTTTCCGCCATCCAACCGCAGACACCTGATCTTTCTTCCTGTTTCCGTTTCCACGAACCCTTTGAGGTCCCGGAAACAGTCGAAGACTTCGCTCTTCCTCTCAATGAGGTAGATCCACGTGTGCCACGTGTGCTATGTGTAGTCGTCGATGAAGGAGACGAAATATCGGCTCCCGCCAAGACTAATATTTTTTGTCGGCCCCCACACATCGAAGTGTATCAAGTTGAGCTTGTTCCGACTCCGGTTACGCTCATTGGGGAAAGGAAGTCGGTGTTGCTTCCCAAGCTGGCAGGCTTCACAAATTTTTGCCTTCCGGCCACTAAATTTGGGCAATCCGAACACCACTTGTTTCGATTGCAGGTCTTGAAGCTGCTGGTAGTTGACGTGGCCTATCCGCTTGTGCCATAAGTCGATGTTCGACTCGACTTTTTGTCCCTTTGCAAACATTGCGGTGCCACCGTCAATAGAGTTGAGGATGAACATCCTCCCATCTCTATGCCCTTGCGCAATAACACGGCCTTCTTCCTCAATGAAGCACCCGAGGTGTGTAAACCGGACCTCCATCCCTTGGTCGACGACCTATCCGACCAACACCAAGTTCTTCGTGATTGTTGGGACGTGTAGCACGTTCATGAGTTTCCATTTCTGCCCGACATGGCTCAGGGGAACTTCACCGACATTCACGATCGGATGCGGAGTGTCGTCTCCGGTTGCGACAACTCCCGGTTGCATTGGTTTTTCTAGGTACAAGAACCACTCCTTATGGCTTGTCATGTGATTTGACGCGCCGGAGTCGACGTACCACACCTCATCCGATTTTGGGGTGCTCTGCTTCATTGAGTTTGCTTCGTGTCTCGTCACGAAGACTGACCCTTTTCCGGCTTCTCCACATCCTTCGGCGTAATGCGATCGTTGCCGATTTCCTTTGTTGGTCTGTCCGGAACTTGATCCGGAGCCAGTCCTCTCTGACTCGACGCGCTTTTTCCAGCACTCGCTCTCCATGTGTCCTTTCTTACCATAGTACCAGCATTCCGCGGCGGATTTCCCTTGCCGGTTCTCGTTGCCTTGACTCCCCCTGTTTCCGAAGGGTCCGGAATTGTTGTCGGCGTCACTTCGGTGCCTTCTTCCTTGATCCCGTCGGCCGCCTCCATTGTGTACTGACTCGCCTCGTCCACCGCGACCACAGGGCCTATCTCCCTCCGTGTACAGCATCTTGTTGTCGGCATGCGTGCTTGTCCACGCACCCGCGTGGTTCTCCTCTATAAGGAGCATCGATTGTAAGTCGAAAAACGACGGTGTATTCTCCCATGTACACACAGCAGTTCAGAACGCTTCGAACTTTGACGCCAAACCCCCGAGACAGACTTGGACCATCTCGTTTTCCTCGATGTTCACATCAATGGAAGCTAAGGAGTCGCAGATGTCCTTGATCATTGAGGTATAGTCAGCCACCAACAAATCGCGTTGTCATAGGTTGCTCAACTCCTGTTGGAGCTGAAGCTTCCTGGCTGTGGTGCTCGCGGCAAAGATCTTCTTCAGATTTTCCCACGCAGCCTTTGGCGTTTTTGCATTCCAAACGTACCTTAATAGATGTTCACCCACACAAGACGCGAAACAGTACAACACTCTGCTCGCCGATTGTTCCCACGTCGGGAAGTCTTTGTGTGTCGATTCGGGTGCCGTGTCATTCGCTCCTTCGACATAGCTCCAGTAATCGTGCCCAAGCAGGTACTGGTGCATCTTGTAGGACCAAGATGTGTAGTTGGTTCTGTCGAGCTTCTCTGTCGGAAGCGAGCTAGCCATTCCTCTGTCCATCGGTTTTCTTTTTCTTCTTCGTTGGTTTTTCTTTAAGCAAAGTTGGCTGCAGAGGTTCTCAACCCTCGCGCTCTGATACCATGTGAAAGATTATGTGCGGAAGCAATATAGGAAACCGAACAACAGAAAACGCATGTTTAATGGAAAGCTTAGGTTTGCACAGTATGCACATGAGAGACAGAGAGAGACAGAAAATTCAAAAAACTAACACTCTATACATACATCGTGCTCAGTGAGCACCTTTTATACACGCCCTGACAATGGGCTGACACAAGTACTGACAGTACTTGATTGCTCATAAATGAGCCTCGACTCTTACTCCCAAAACTATTCCTTACGAGGAATATCTCTCTAACGGCCTTTCGGTTTACGCACCGAAACGGCCTTCCTACACACCGGTCTGCGTACCAGTTTACGCATCCGTTTTACGCACCGGTCCAGCCTAACCGATCCGGTCCCAACCGATCCGATCCCAACTGATCCGGTCCTCGGCTTGCTCAGCCGATCCGGCCGATGTTGAGCTTGTCTCTCAACATCTATGTTTTATCCTTATATAGACAGCCCGACCCTCTACTAAACATCCTCTGCCTGTGAATGTTGCATTATACTTAGCTTTCATTGCTATGAGTACTCCCCCATGAATTTGTCTGTCCCCCATAGCTGCCGACCATGTATTGGTCCAACTCCTAGGGCAAATGTTTCCAATTTTTTCAATCTTATCCCCATCTAGATGATGCTCTTGCACCATGATAACATCAGGCACTATTGCCTCAGTGCATCGCTGAATTTCAGTAGCTAATACATTCTTCTTCATGTGGAATTGGCTACCACCAATTCCTTGTATATTCCATGTTAGCAAGCTAAGATTCATTTCAGCATATACCTCTTTAGTGGCCCAGCCAATGCATTTTCAGCTTCCACTAGGTTCCCTAAGATCATATCTTGGAGATTATCCTCTTCTAGTGTCACCATTTCAAGGTGGTATACCATGAATTCTGTGATCATTCGAGGCAACTTCCTAAATTTCACATTTATATAGCATATGCCTTGCTCATTCACCTTGCCCGAGCTCCATATCATGGCATCTTTTCATTTTCACACTTATTGCGGTACCATATGTTGAATCTACATGAGCACCCATTTGTTGTTCCAACCATCCGAGTGCTTCTTCTCTGTTGTGGAGCTCCTTATTTCCCGCAACCAGCATATAGGACAATCCAACGATTTGATCTTCGTCCTCACAATTACTATAGATATTGATTCTACGCATGTTTTCCTTCTTCATCTCAACCCCACACATTTCCTTGAACTACTTTCTGCCTGTCAGTTTCAATTTGATTTGTTGCCCAGTATTTGATAGGGGGGTCACTTTGTATTGAGGATTCCATTTCACTCTTGACCATTTATGCATACCTTTATTTTTCTCCATCCCATTCTCTTCCTCTTTTCTAGCACGCATGTGCCTTTTCATTTTTGCTATCCCCTTAATATGTTGGGTTGTCACTAGCGACTTATCTTGTTCTTTCAAGGGGCTTATATCGTTTTGATTTCTTATTTCATACATTCTTGATGCATCTGATTAGTTTCAAACACTAACACATTGTCTTCCTGCTGCAATGTCTGCATATCATTAATAACATTCACAAAGTTGCTCTCTGTATGTGACTTTGATCTTGCTTCCTTGTCATTAGCTATGTTTTCATTGTCCTCTAAGGTTAAGAATTCATATTTGTTGCTAAGTGGAAGCCATTCTTGTCCGAGCATAATTTTTTGTTTTCCTTTATTGTTCATATACTTCCATCCATCTTCATTCATCCGCATTGCATGGTTTGTTCTCATATTTTTCTGTTGTGTCAAACTTGTTGGGCTTTTCCATCCATGCTTCCCATTTCTACGATGCATGATCTCCTTACCTTTAGGGAATTCTCGGGCCATATGCCCCATTTGTCTACATACAAAGCATTGCCCTGGAAGTCCGGCATATTCCACTGGTTGTACATGGTCAGGCATTAGTTTGCTGCTTAGCACCATTGTTTGTGGTAAGGCCTTTACATCAGAGACAATTAGTTTCATCCTCGGCGTTTCACTTACTCTCTCTGCAAATGTTTTTTCCAAACATTGCCCTCCCATACTCTTCCCAATGGTTGGGAGAAAGGACTCCCATTACTTAGGTAAACAAGGGAAAAAGGTCGTTATTACTATTGGATTTCCTACACAAGCATTTGCTTTACACATGTCGAAGTCGACATCCCATTTGAATACATATGCTCTTGCATTGTGCCATGTCAACGGACTGCTCTCGATAATTTTGCATATATTCATTTCAGGCATCACAGTAACATGGTAAAACCCCTTTCCCATAAATGTGAAGTCCTTCATTCTTCCAAGGTTTTCTTGCAGGCAACTTTGCAACCAATCATGCAACAACAGGCGATTCGGTCGACTACCCACCACTTTCACCACAAATGATTCCTGTCTAAGTCTTATGATTTCACTCTCCATGATGCATTCTTCTTCCGAGGAGAGAACGAAGGCTCCCATAACTTGCATTGAGTTATCACCTAGCCTATTCATCCCCTCTATCCCCTGTTCCAGATCATCATCATAAGCATTAGAGGTTTGATCCTCACATACCTGCGTCCCCTTGTTGGCAAGAGGGTTTCGAGCTGCAGTTCGTGCAGCCTCCGATGGTTCTGAGACATTGGTTGATGCCCCCTTTGTTGTCATCACTGTTGTCATGACCGCCATCCCTTCGAGCTGTTGTTCGTGCAGTCTCCCGACGAGCTCCTCCTGTTGTTCGTGCAGCTTCCCGATGAGCTCCTCCTGTTGTTCGTCTATCGTCCTTCGAATTGTCTAAAAAATTGTGAGAATTTTCATTTGTATATTTGTTATAACTTATACCTTACATTGGTTTAAATTAATCTAATCCAATGTAAAGGTCATTCATTAATGATTTAATTATATGTTGTGGTCTATTGGTGAAGTTTTTGTAATCTATCCCAAAATTTGCGGGTGTAAGATGTAATTAAATGAAAATAATCTTTTTGTTCCTTGATCATCACCTACAAATAGAGACCTAATGTTTGTTCTCACACATGCAACGTGCACTTCACAACATCTTTTTGTAAATATTTTGATGGGGAAATCTTTTTGTTCCTTGATCATCACCACAAATAGAGGCCTAATGTTTGTTCTCCCACATGCAACATGCACTTCACAACATCTTTCTGTAGATATTTTGATGGGGAAAGGAAAAACATCATCTTTGGGAACAAAAGAATATCGTTGCACCGAATCTTTCAAGAATTAGGGTGATTTTGGTCAACTATGTCACAATGCACACCGTCATCGATATACAAGCAAAGTGTTGTGAGAAATGAGGTCAAAGTAAATATGAAATACAAAACAATAGGTAGGACGGTGATGCATGTGGCTACTTCCTTGTTGAAAGATAGTTGTCAAAGAATGAAAGTAGTGGTTGATCCATGTTTTAAACATTTAAGAGGAACTAGTCACACCTTCACTAAAAATACATGAGGGAAGCTTTGAGTGTGTGGGGGTGAGTTCCTTTTTCTAGAGATAACGTGTGTTGACCCGGAGCTTATAAAGCTTATTTTCACATATATAAGTGTGAATTAGCTTAGCTAACATAAACATGATGTATTTTTCCATTTTATTTTTTAACTTACTTTATTAAGTCTCTTGATTAACGTCCTTAGGATTTAGTACGTTGAAGTAATCGACACGTTTGCAACATGCTTAAGGATGGTTGACATTGTTCTTACCAAACTCATCCCCAATAAGCTAGATGCCAACTAACAATCGGCAACGGTTCGGTTCAGTTTGAGATTGTCAAAACCGAACCATTTAAAATTTTTGAAACTTGAATCGAACCGAACTGAACCACGAAACCGTTAAACCGAAACGTTTAAAAAAATCTAAACCGTTAAATATTTCATTATTTTAAAATTTAAAGATTTTCCTAAAATGTGAGAACAAGGCTTCAAATGATAAGTTTGTTTTTTTTTTTTTTTTAAAGAAATAAAAAACCGCTAAACTATTTAAACCGTGGTTTCTATCCACTTAAACCGTTAAGTTATTAAGCCGTGATTTCGTGGTCCGGTTCAATTCAAACTGAATCGTTGCAGACTGTTAATGCCAATCTAAATCTCCAAACACAACCTCGATGTGGGAGAACTTCACAAGGTAAGAAGTGCACTTGAGGTAGCACCACTTCAAGGATAACATAGGAGGCCACCTTTCTTCAACATAAATGCTTCAATAAACACAACTAGCCTTGTTGGACTTCTTGTTCAACATCAAATAAAACCCTGACCAATAAGTTCTTATTCTCTAAATGTGGCCACCATGTGATAGCAAGGTTCGAACTTGTGACATATGCGTACATATGCTATATATTTATTATATTGTAATATAATATAATAATCAGTAAAATCCTAGAACATTCTAGAACTTCCTAAAACGTTACTAGAACTTCTTGAAACATTCTAGAACTTCCTAGAACATTCTAGAAAAACCTTCAATGCTCCACACTATATATGAAGCCCCCTCACTCTTTTCGCACCATTCTAGTTCAACATCAATTTCAAGTTCTCCAAGTAAGCTCTCTCGAGTCTCTTGTATCTCTTTATCTTAGTACATATTTCCTTCAATCATTACTCTGTCTCTCTTTATCCATCTGTCTACCACTATCTCACTTATTTCCTTTAACTATCATTTTTCTCCCACAAGCTCTATTCACTAGTATCTCATCTATCCCTTTTATCATCACTATTTCTCTTAGTCTTTCTATTCCCATCTTGTCTTGGTTCTAACACCAACTTTGTCACGAGTAGAAAATATACACAAGAGAGTAGAAGATAATGAAAGGGATGAGTTGATTAATTGAAAGACTCTATAGCTGGTGTTGTTCACCTTGATTATAATCTAGGTGAACACACATATTTATACAAGTTCTGAGATTGAATATCTCTAGAATATACCTAAGAAATATCTCTAGAATATACCATAGAACATTTCTAGAATATAATAAAGACTAGAATATTCTATATGCTAGACTATATAATATTAACCATATACAATTTATATATAATTTAAGGGTTTCCAAATGGTTTATCTAATATTACATATTGGGTGTGTTATAGGTTAAAGGTTCGAGTCACATCTTAGATGTGACAATCTTACCCATTGCTTGTTAAATAAGAGTTTTGAGATAATAGTTAATCCAAGGTTGTTCTATCCTTTCATTACCGTTGGACACACTTGATCTATGAAACTCACCACCAATAATGTGCATTTGTGGTTCTCAAGTGGCAATAATGAGTTTTGTAAGGCCACCATGGTAATGTAAGTAATATCTTCACCCCTTAACATTTTAGGCATGAGAAGCAAGCAAAAAGATCCAAAAGACACGTAATAACATAATTTTGTGCTCCGGTTGCATGCAAGATACATGGGATTTTGGTTTTTAAGATGGGATGCAACAACATACTTGCTTCATGATGTATCAATAGACTCCTCTAAGAGTGAGGCCTTTTTGCAATGAAAATGTATCATGACATGGTAAAAATGTGGAGGCTCATGCTTCACACATTATACTACTTATGTTGCACCTAACTACAAAATCATATTCTTCACTGAAAGGGGAAACCACACACGTCAATATATGTTAAAGCCCATCCCGTTGTCTATCATCGTAACCTTTTCTTCTATGCAATTTAGCTCACACTCACTACAATGTGAGATAGTGTTACATGCAAAACTTACCTAATGATTAATTATTTAACCATAATTGATCATGAGATAAGTTTGGATTATGCACGTGGCAGACAAGTAATTAGGGCACAAGTGATGAGAGTAGTCAACTACGCACACTACGGTGTGAGATAGTGTTACGTGCAAAACCTATCCCATTATCAAATATTTCACCATAATTGATCATGAGATAGGTTTTGGTTATGCATGTAACAAATGAGCTATTAGGGCACAAGTGATGAGAATAATCGACTATGCACACTATGCCTTAAACAAGTTTGGAAATGCAAATCAATATATTCTAGAACCCACTTTTAACTACAAGTTTAGGTTTTCTATGAGGCGCCTTTTTATCCTGTTTGATCACATTTGACTTTTCTTTCCACACAGCTTCAACCAAACCTATCTCTCTCTCTCTCTCGATCGATGGAAACACACAATTGTATTTATTTAAATAATTGTGTGTGAAAAACGCTACTTACAATGGGTGTCACAATGGAGTATGGTCACCCACTAGCTATATGGGTAATGGAACATGTCAAATTGCCAATAGGCAAGATGAACACTCCACTGAAGAAAGAATTTCCACTTGCTCCAATAAAGAAAATTGTCACATTAGTACTCCCTTCAACTTTCGTAGATATGCTTTGACTCTATACCTACCATCAAATGCAAAAGCACTGCACATATGTATCCCAATTATGCCCAATACCTCAAACATAGGAAAACGATTTCCATTGAGGAGATTCAACAGAGCAATGATACAAAAGATTAGTAGTCACTTGTAAGATGATGTTTGATGCTATAAACACCAATCAATCCACAATTACTCTTCTATTTGTAAAGGTAAAGGACCTTGCACCAATGCAATATTTTGTAGTTGTTGTTAGATAAACCCATAAAATTAGGCGAGATGCGTAATAAGTGTTGCACTACAACAAACTCCAAAATTCTTTGAGATGGAGCCTCAACTATATCTCCCACCTCTTTGACCCCCAAACGAAACAAAGAAACAATCTCTGCTTTCTAGGCTAACATAATAACTGTGACGGCACAAGTAATATCTTTCTCTCTCTTTCGCTCTCTCTCTCTCAACTATGTTTCGTAAACAAGTTTAGGAGTTTGGCATTGATCACACTTTGATACAATGCTTTGTCGTTAATTACATTTGAGTAAGTTTTCCATGTATCTTCAACCCAACCCAATCCTTGCACGAATTTTCCTTTTGAGTAACAATGTGCACTCTCAATTGTATCATTCATTTGTAAAGTTCTTCAACATTGAGAATCACTACTCACTTTCCCTTGGATTACATGACAACATTATATTTTTATCTCATAGCTCATATGTGACATCCAAAGTCCATAATAAAATCTCTCTCTCTCTCTCTCTCTCTCTCTCTCTCTCTCTCTGCCCTCACTTTCCACTCTATAGTTTATGCTTGTGATGAGCCAAAATTAATAAAGGTAAATTGTGCATTATGTACAATAAAGACCTAATAGAAACTATGAAAAGCTTTAAATACCTTGGTCTTGAAGTTTCCTCAAATCATAGATGGAATGAATGTGTGAAACAAGGAAACAACATATAACGATACATGCGAGAGCCAATCCCATTATCTACCATCCAAATGATTGCTTCTATATTATTTTTTTCCATAGTTATAAATATTTAGGTAATGTATGCGAAGTATTTTAAAAGTTTTCAACCTTTTTTTAAATCCATTGAATATGTATTCTAAAGAGAAAATATGTAGAATACGTGTAGCATATGTACTTTAAGTACTTATATTTGTGTTGCACTTAACCATTGTTCTTCGACCATTTTTATTTTTATTTTTAGGAAACTAATATACCTATTAAATACACTAAATATGTAGAATACATTACATACTTAGGAACGTTTTGAAATGGTGGTTTTAAAATGTAGAATACGTGTTAAATATGTCAAAGTATTCTAAACATAAAATGTGCATTATAACAACTATGCTTAATTCACACTCATTTCCATGTGAGACAAGACATTTAGGTTTTGCCCTAAAAAAGTTTGAAAGTTTGAGTATCACACTTTAATATAATGCTTTGCCTTTGCTCACACTCAACTATGCTTTCCCCACACCATTAATCCAACCTCATCCTTGCACGAATTTCGCTTATATTATAGGTTGCACTGTCATTTGCAATACTCACTTTCACATGATAACGTTATATTTGTGGTCTCATGAGTCATAATTGACCACTTGAGAATATAATAATCTCTCTCTCTCTCTAACACACACACGATTAAAAGTAAGTGCTTTACTAACATTTTCATCAATCACTTGTATTAATCTTGTTTAACTTAATTAACAGAGTTTTGCTTGCTCTGTTTTTTTACCAATAAGTGGTTTCTAGTGTTAGTTATTCATCATTCTCAAAGATGCTACAAGGGTTTGTCCTAATGATTAATATGTTCGTTATTATCTTAGGAACAATTATTGTTTGTTCCTACCCATGTTGTTGATAATAGGGTAGAAAAATTCTAGATCCACACATGACCTCTATGAGGAGGTATAACTTTGGCTAAGATTAGGACATGCACTTGGTGTTACTCACCTTGAGTCGACACGGTCACAATTGCAAAACACAAAAGGTGAGGATAACAATGTTTTTATGTTGTTTCATAAAGTGAAAAGTTGTATGGTTGCTTGGTAGAACTCCATGGTTGACAATGCAACACAATTAAAAGTGAGTACCTAAGAAACTTTCACTCCAAATTTCTTCATCCATAATATAAATATTACCAATTCATAAGATCTTAACATATACTTTCATATTCTTATTGGCATGGGTAATGTTGGATAGCAAAATGATAACATATTGTTACAATTTTCAAAGTATCATACATATGATCTTAATGAATGTCATATCAACTAGTGAGTACCTAAGAAAACTTTCACCCCAAATTTCTTCATCCATAATATAAATATTACCAATTCTTAAGATCTTAACATATACTTTCATATTCTTATTGGCATGGGTAATGTTGGATAGCAAGCAAAGTGATAACATATTGTTACAATTTTCAAGGAATGATGCATATGATCTTAATGAATGTCATATCAACTAGAGCCTTCCCAACCTTTTGTTTTATCTAGCTATATCGACGTCTCAAATCATTGAGTTTGAAGTTGTTCTTGAGAACTTTGAAGATTCGAGAAAAACCAATACTAGATGCTTATGTTTTTTAAATGAGCTCCTAAAGCTATATAACGAACAAAAAATTATTTTGATTTTACCTTTCAACTATACATAGTTATCTAATATGTACCTTATATGGATTGAAAATAGTTTTGTGACAATATAGACTATGGAAAACCAAGCTTATGCTTTTTATGTAATTTAACAACCTATAAGAAAAATATTTTATATATTGATAGAGGTGGGTGCTCTTACACCCAAAAAAAAATTCTACTTGCATTATGTGTCATGCATACTTGCATAGAATAGTGTGTACATGTTGGAATATGTGCCCAAGAGAAACCTTAAGAGATTGAATACATGATCTCCACTGTAATGTCACAGATACATTAAAAAAATGACAAAAAAAAATAAAAATCCAAAAAAACACTATTTCCCATTAGTTAGCAAAAGAAGTACAGCAAAGATCAGCCATAATCAAAACAACATAATCCTGATTCCCCACCCTACTATTTACAACAAAAGTATCCCGCTAACATAGTATCCCGCTAAAGAAATGACAATTATGTTTAATTTCATAAAACTTGTATACATGTAACATAGGTATTGTTTGAAGGAAATATTCTTGGAAGGATGCTAACAAAAGTATGCATCCTCATCATGCCAAACACATTTCCATTGCACTTGAATTTTAAAAAAGAGAAAATAGATGAAGTCAACCCTGGTGGGAAATTGGTCGTAAACCCTTAAAAGAATCATCTTGATCCACAAGTAAAAACCGTGAATACAATTAAGCAACTCAAATATTTGCATTACAAAGTGAAACGTGCTCTGATTGCAATCCATATAAAAGTCATAACAAAAAACCATGTGGGAGTGCATAACTATCAATGTGCTTGAAAAGAAGACGTTGACTTGACAGAAGGATATCCTTTCCCATTACACATGGTAAGGTTAACACTTTAATTTCCACTAGCATTTAATAACAAAGTGTGATTCAGCGCATGGACTTAATGTGCCGCAAACTTGTGTCTACAACCACACTTTATTTTAACATGAATGTATTGAAAGTGGGAAACTTCAAATTGAGATGAAAACCTCGAAGGAATGTTTACAACATGTGGTTGCCCACCAGTATCTTGGGAATAGATGGGAGTTTTCAACAAACAAGCAAAAAAGTATCAACAGGAAGAAAACAAATAACAAAGTAGCCAAGTATTCAACACTTATTAGAATGAATGTCCCAATGGTTGAAAGCATTTTTGCTAACAAAATTAAATTTAGACATTACAAAGCACCTCAAGATAGAAAGCAAAGCAAAAGTGCTAGCAGTAATACAATAATGTAATGAAAGAGAGTGACGCCCTTACTATATGCAAGCAAGTAGTGAGACATTAATGTCATTACCTAAAGTAGAGCAAGAAGTAAGATTTTGAATGGAAACAAGCGTTGATAAAACTATGGCTCACTGTTAAGAAGGAAGCTCAACATGGGCCAAATCAGCTGAATAAGCCGAGAGCCGGATCGGAGAGCAGGATCCGCAGGGAGCCAACATGCCGTTAGAGGCCTATGCTTCTAGTTTAGTAGGTAGTTATAGCGTTAGGAGCCTATATTCCTATACTAGTGAATAGGAATATTATGGGCCGAGTTAGTGTCAAGCTCATTCATGAGCATTAAAGTACTAATTGCACTCGTGTCAGCCCACTGTCAGGGTTTGTATGAAAGTGCTCTCTGAGCACACTTCTATGTATAGAGCATATTATTTTGAATTTGAGTTTCTAGTCTTCTGCTCTCCCTGTCTCCCCCGCGTTCTGTGTGTTTCTCCATTGTTTTATCTGTATTTTTCTCTCTTGTTGTCTAGTTGAGTTGGTTGTGTTATGTTTAGCTTCCGCACATAAATCTTTACACTCACCATTATGGTACAAGCCCAATATGAAAAAGACATAAATATATATAGAAATAGATGAATTGATTGATCAATATTATTATCGTCCTCATTTGTCAAACAAAGTCTATAGAACCACATGTGAAATATTTTCGTGTAATATGTGTGGAATTGAGGCACAACTCTCCTTGTTGAAGAATTTTATTAATGAGCATTGCCATTCAGATTGCATATTGTGATTGTGAGAGAGTATGTGTATGAATAGGACCATAATGATAATGCATGTAAAGCAAACTTGAATGTTATTAAACATGGAGCATTGTAATGATGGAACTTGTGAACTTGTTTAGGGCAAAATATGTATAGTCAATGACTCTCCTTACATATGCCCAATGCTTCATCTCACGTCGAAGAGAATGTGAGCTAAGTCATATGGATGCAGTGGTGTGGATATAACTATGACAAAAAATGGTGTGATATCACAAGGGTATTTGCAGTTGTTGTGTAGCCATTAACACATAAACGACAATCATGAACAAATGATTTTCATTCGAAGAAGATTGACTTAGACGGGCACATGTGCACACTAAACAAAAGATGGGATAAACAAATAAAAACATATGCATGCATTGTGAATGCCATGTAGCAAGTGTAATATTTGTAATAGACTCTTGAGCCAAATAAGGAAAAAGCTACGGAGAAAGAAAAAGGAACACTAACTCACGATTTCATAAAGTATAAATAAGAGCTATTCTAAGTGTTACAAGGGGTTTTTTCATAATCTAAGGATTATTAGGGTTCTATTAATTGATCCTATGATCAATTTGTTTCTACTTGGGTTTCCACATAATTCATCTATTTGAAACAACATCCTTATTGGGTTATAAGATATCTTACAATTGTATTTTGTACTCAAAACCATTCTGACACTACATCTAATCCCTTTAGTACATATTTCCATTGTTTATTAACTTTCTTAATCTCTAAATATTGTTCAGATTTTTTGCTTATACAATCCTCTTTCCTAGATTATACACCTCTTGGTATAGAACCCCCATTAGTTCTGCCCAAGCACACAAATTTTAGAATGAAGAATAAAACCAGAAGACCACACATACAATGATAAAAGAAAACAAACCTTTAGGAACCTATCTTGACATTATCAATTTATGGATGAGTAATTGTGGCATATGAGAATCACGATAAAATGTGCATGATACTTTTGATCCTACTTGGTGACAATGATGGGTTGTTTTCTTTGAAAAAAGCAAACAAAGCTTTCGGTAATGTAACCAAAGTAGCATGTATTTCATTTATGCTCATTGGACTATCTAGGGGCTCACTTCATTCATATGTGTGGCTTAGTTTCTCCTCCAAATCTAGTAGCCATATTCTATGTTTCTCATCAAAAGTCAAGGTATTTTGTCCTATGTGATGTATACCTATTTTCATTTAGTTTCACTACTATCTTAATATAGATGACATGAAGGGAGAAAAACTTTCTTTTGCTCCGCCTCCACATTACCTCACCCAAGTATGTCATGACTCATAACCAATCAAATCCTTATTATGCTTCACGGCGCACGCCTCACTTTATCCTTACGCAAAATTTGACTTCCTTTCTAGATGTCAATAACATTAAATTATGGAAAAACCTTTTGGTTAACTGATAGTTGCTTGTCCCGATTCCTTCTAGTTTTTAAACAATATTATTTGGTCCTCACCTCATCGTACTTGCATTTCAAACATGAAAAAACAATTTCCTCTGGTTTTCTCAACGAAAATTTTGTCACTTTTGCATTGGGTTGTTAAGCTATTTTCTTGAAGCAACATACTATAATGTGCAATGATTTGTATATACATAAATATCTATGTATTGACATACAATATATATCCCAATGGATGGAATTCATGGACCATGGCACCAACCAAACAAAGGAGGCCCATCATAAAGTTTGACTGTTTTAAAGAATGTGATGGACTTCATCATACATTTTTTGAATAATTTCAGTTGGTAAAACATAGTTTTTCATTATGCCCCCTAGTTTTTAGAGTTTGGTTCTATGTACCTCTTGATGCACACGGTTCACAATGTTTACACCTCAAGATCATTAGCTATACTTATAAACATTTATTAATTGTGTAGACATGATATATGTATGCAATCTCATAAATATATATCTCTCTAAGCAACCCATGGCACAGCACATTTGGTGTTTACAAGTAGTTGACTCCGACTCCATGAGCAAGATAATAAGGACATTAAAACCATCTTAAAGAACTTCTTCAAAACTATTAAGCTCTCTAATTGCCAAAGTTGACCAACAACAATTTTATCAATGTTTTCACCAAAATAAGTTCCAAGTTTATCAATACTTGAATATCAAGTTTTTAAAACAAAGAGGGAGAATGAAGATGTGGAATAATTGAGCACATAGAAAAGTTTAAGAGTTTTGAAGTGGAAACCTAATGTCCAATTTAGTCATCTCAACCTCACTTTCGAGAATCATCACTAAAGCATGTTATATTATTGTAAAATATGATTGGTTTGCTCGGAGCTCAACACTTTTTGCTTTCTATAGAGAAATAGGTAATGAGAGGTTTGAGAAGTTTAATTTGGTGAAAATTGTTAAGAAGCATTACTATGGGCGTGCAGTTTTGAGTAAGGATTGTTGAGGGTTTGTTTTTCCTCATGCCAAAACTCATGTGCATCAAAGTCAACAATTATTATTCAATTGTTTCTATATTATGTCAATTCTCGCTTCAATAGTGTAGAATGAGAAAATTGCTTTGGAATGTAGAGTTGAGCATCAATTGACAACAATTTCAGCCTGAAGAATATTAATTGCAATCAAATTATAATGATGGATTTGAAAAGTCAAACATATTGTGTGTCTTGTTTATTAGACATGGTGCACTCTCTTACTATCACCATACACCATTAAATAAGGCATATATAAATTTGTCAACCAAGCCAAAATATCTATTTTCTGCACCTTGATTGATAAGACGAACAACTTTAAGTACAAAGTTAGAAAAAAAAAACTTAGTGTTCACGCCCCTCTTTTGCTCGACCCCTCCTTTTATGATGAATAGGATGATGTTATATCATTGTAAGGATTCCGCATGTCCATTGTGAGCTTCACATAACCAATAGGCATTTGATACAACATACCCGTCTAATCTAATATCATGGAGTGGTTGTGATATGGGCCCAAAAATCATGGTTTGAATTCCAACTAAAGGTATGAATGACTTCTCATATGCATGTGTGTTTATCTTAAACATTATGGTACAAAATTCTTGAATAGACCAAACTAAAATCATTTGAGAAGAGCCCATCCCGTGCAACCTTCAAAAGCAAATGGAGTATACAACGATTGTTTGTAGGGGCCATAGTATTTATTTCTAAACCCACCAAGGAGCATGTGCAATATTGAGTTTCTTCTTAGGGGTTCAAACAAGAGCTCACAAGTTGAAGTTGAAGTTGAAGTCCCAACTATACCAATACAATGCAAATATTCCCACTCTATTAGACTTGATAAAGTCTCTTCAGCAATTTTTCAGATGGAAACCCCTTTTGCTTTTCAAGGTTACAAAATAAATGTTTTCCATTAACATTTTACATTGAAGATATGAAGTCTAGTGTGAATCACATTTTGCTTCTTAGGGGTTCAGACAAGAGCTCACAACTATACCAGTACAATGCGAAGATTCCCACTCTACTAGACCTGATAAAGTCTCTTCAACAATTTTTCAAATGGAAACCCCTTTTGCTTTTCGAGGTTACATAATAAATGTTTTCCATTAACATTTTACATTGAAATTTGAAGGTATGAAGTCTAGTGTGAATCACATAAATTATTTAATATAACAAACTTGATGTTTGCTTTATGAGATAAAAGGAAATATTCGAGTTGCTAGGTAGACATTGCCACATCCATGTTAATTGGAAAGATGTGATTCGGTTTTGGCTTATCCCTTGTGGTTACTTCGTGACTCAGAGACTCTCTAGTGCTGACAAACGACTATACATAAGTTAGAACTTTGTGGTGATGCAAGTTTTTGAAAAAGTATAGGCATTATTAAACGAGGAAGCAATAAAGCAACACAAAATGTTTGTAAAATCATGCAAATTAAGTTAACACAAGTTGTTTGTAAATTCATGCAATTAAGTTTGACCCAAGTTATGGACGAAACCTTGGTTCTTAATTGTTGCAGCACAAGAAGAGCCATTTTAAACCAGAGTGTTATTCGGTCATAGGAATTTTGTAGAAATAAAGTTGGGATATACCACATAAGTGTCCAATAGGCCCCTTGGTGTAAGAAGCTACCTCATCATATTCCTTAATAACAAGATATAAGAGCTTTCATCCTTCTCTCTAAGTTTTACTACAATTATGACCGGAGAGGATATATGGAGATAATTTTCGAAGCTTTTTATTTTCAACCAGATGTAAATTCCATCCCCGCTAAGGGTTTATCGATATACAAGACCTCAAACACATTGGACACCTACAAAAATTAGGTGTTTCCATGACTCCAAGGCATTCAAAGCAACAAATTTCCCATGTTTAGGAGTTGAATATACCTATATATTTTTCTGCTTCCACATGTTCAAGCACATCTACAATTTCTTCGATCAAGTAAGAATTTGAAGCATCTTGCAAATTGAATCATATTAAAACAAACTTTAGGGGAAACAAGAAAACCACATTAACCTATGATCAACTTCACTTTCTTCTTTGCTCCTAGTTAAAACACCCACATTTTTTAAGTCGGGAAATGTTTGAAAGTTGGAGGTATCTTCAAGTTCAACATAGACAATGAGACACTAAGAAGGCCAACAACAATGAAGATCATCTTTACAACAGATCCTCAGTACATGGGAAAACTAGCATTCACCATAGATCTAAAATATGTGGGGATAAGTATCCCACCAAAGAAGACCTTATATTTCCATTATCCCCTTTGGATGTGAACATAAAAGAGCTTTATCTATGTCCGCCCATCAATCATACTTTTAACATGGGACTGGTATATTAGTATCTTCATTAGTCGTTTGAGAATGGTTATGTTCTGCATCGTATGTGACAATCAACATGTTTGAGTCGTCCAGAGCACGTTCAACATGTTTTTTCGCCGGACAACCTCCTTTCACGCTACTACATCGGTAATAATTCCTACAACAAAGAAGATGGGACTTAATAATGTTTCAAATCTCAAAATTTCTAGACACAAGTATTTCAGCATAAGGACAACAAGTACCTTGGGTGAGGTGACCCTTTAATTGGTTTCTGCCCATATTTCCTCCATGAATACCCATCTCGAGGTATGTCGGACATCTTCGAGCTTATGGCTGGAACTCGAATCACCCTCTTGCTTCTTGATTTCCTGAAAACAAGAAGCTAAAACTTAGCATTGAAGAAAGAGTAATGGAATAAGTGTTACATTCTGAGATGCTTATATGGGGACATGGCATACATGTGGAGGGGATGGTTAATGTACACACATTAACAACCACAATTACCACGTTCTAATCTTAGATGCTTATATATGTGTGTGTGTCTGGAAGATGCACTCATTGGCAACCAGATTGGGGACCATGCCCACATTCTGTTTCGCTCGACTATATATCGTATGGTGCACATGTGACGAAGGACATGAAACATATACACAACTAGCAATAGTGCATAGGTGAGTGGCAAAGACAGACTCAATTCAACATCGGGTGGATACCAAAAGAAAAAACATTAGGATTAAACATTAGGAAACCATTTGGGGGACCGGAGAGAAAAAGCCGAACATTTGTTCAAACTTCAGGTATGGGGTACATACCTTCGATTGGATGGCGACGATTTCTTCTTTGAGGGTGGGCGACCACTACTCTGATTCAGAACCTCATTTTTGGCAGCATTACCATCGATGCTCAACGAAGACAAGATCAATGAGCTACTAGTGTTGTTGTTGTTGTTGTTGTTGAGGCTACCTTGAATATATAATTTGTCATTGGTAGTAGGGGTAATCTTAGCAGTGTTAGTGGCAAGCAAGAGACCATTATTATGGTGGCCAATGTTATGATTGTAAACCATATGCTGGTGTGAGATAGCACCATAAAAAGATGCAGAAACAGCGTCAATTGTAGCTGAAGGGATGGATTCCATCATATCTCCAGCATAAGCCATGGCTATCAAGGGTATAGCCAACTCTTTGTCTTTGCTACTATCCAAGCTAAAGGTAGAGCAGTCCATAGCTACATTTGGTGGTATTGGTGGTGGTGGTGGTGGAGGTTGATGTTGAAAAGCTAAAAGTGGAGAAGACGGCAGAGATGATGATGATGTCGATGATGATGACGATGAGAAAGATGAGGATGAAGATGATGCTCTGTTCTGATCATGTGTATAGAGAATAATCTGAGAAGCTTCCATAAGAGGTGTTTCTTGAAGAGAAGCCAGGGATACCTTCTTGTTTTGGCAGATCCCTCGTCTAAATCGGGCATGGCCTGATCGGGTGAGAAGAGAAACAACCTTCTTGAACTCAGATATGGTAGCTTCTACACAATCCTCTGTTCTCAACATAATATTACCTTCACTTTCTTCTTCTTCTTCTTCTTCATCATCATCATCGTCGTCTTCTTCTTCTTCTTCTTCTTCTTCTGCTTCTTCTTTATTTTCTTCTTGTCCTTTCTCTGGGGTTTTCTCTTTATCTTGATCTTGATCATGAACTTGTTGGGAGAGAATATGTATGAGTTTTTCCAAGCTTTTGAGACCTGCTGATGCAGCTTCTTGAGCATGCTTATCTCTCTCTAGGGTGTCTTGTAACTTGCTAAAGCTCTGTAGATCTATTGCCATAGTCCCTAATTGTGTTCCCTTTTTTTAGTAGATGGGGGGGAACCCCCTAAATTGGCGATGCAGAAACAGAGAAATGTTGAGATCTCAGGTGCTGAAACAGCGAGATGGAGGGAGCCCAAGTGCCAAAGCAGATAAATCTCGAGAACCCAAGTGCGAAAACAGAACCAAAAACAAAGAAATCGTCAGAACAAAGGAGGTAATAGAAGGAGTTTGTGAGGACCCAAATGCTAAAAAAGGGGGAGAAGAAAACGTTAGGAGGACTCAAGAGTTAAAACAGAGGAAATCAAGAGAACCCAAGTGCTAGAAACAGGGGAATCATGAGAACCCCAAGTGTTGGAACAGAGGAATCATGAGAACCCCAAGAGTTGGAATAGAGAAATCTTGAGGACCAAAAGTTGTTGGAACAGAGAAATCTTGAGAACCCAAGTGTTAGAACAAAGAAATCATGAGAAACCCAAGTGCTAGAAACAGGGGAATCGTGAGAACCCCAAGTGTTGGAACAGAGGAATCATGAGAACTCCAAGTGTTGGAATAGAGAAATCTTGAGGACCAAAAGTTGTTGGAACAGAGAAATCTTGAGAACCCAAGTGTTAGAACAAAGAAATCATGAGAAACCCAAGTGTTGGAACAGAGAAATCTTGAGAACCCTAAGTGTTAGAACAAAGAAATCATGAGAAACCCAAGTGTTGGAACAGAGAAATCTTGAGAACCCTAAGTGTTAGAACAAAGAAATCATGAGAAACCCAAGTGTTGGAACAGAGAAATCTTGAGAGCACCCAAGTGCTAGAACAGGGAAATCTTGGAGAACCCAAGTGCTAGAACAGGGAAATCATGAGAACCCAAGTGTTGAAACAGAGGAACCTTGAGGACACAAGTGCTAGAACAGAGAAATCTTGAGAGCCCAAGTGCTAGAACAGAGAGAAATCATGAGAAACCCAAGTGTTGGAACAGAGGAAATCAAGAGAACCCAAGTGCTAGAAACAGGGGAATCATAAGAACCCAAGTGTTGGAACAGAGGAAATCAAGAGAACCCAAGTGCTAGAAACAGGGGAATCATAAGAACCCAAGTGTTGGAACAGAGAAATCTTGGAGAACCCCAAGTGCTAGAACAGAGAGAAATCTTGGAGGACCCAAGGTGCAGAGAGAGAGAGAGAGAGAGTTCAATTGGTGAAACAGAGAAATCTTGAGAACCCAAAGTGCAGAAAACAGGGAGAGGGAGAGATCAAGAAAGGAATTCACAAAGAATGATGAGTAGATCAAGGGGGCAGAGAGAGAGAGAGAGAGAGAAGGTGAACCAAACCCAACACAACATTCTTATTAATAATCAGTTGCTCAAGTGCATGCCCAGATAAGTGGGTGGAGAGAGAGAGTTAAAGAAAAAGAAAAAGAAAAAGAAATTTGAAGGGGGGGGGGGGGGGGGAGAAAGAAGTCTGAAGAAGATGGTTTGTGTGTGTGTTTTTGTGGAGTCAACCGCACTCACACTTCAACATTCCCTTTCCTTTTTCTTTACCTTTTGTATTTTGTGGGACACGAGTCAACCTTCTATGCCTAGCAACCATATCTCTTCTAAGGGGAGGTACACACACACACACACACACACACACACCCACACCCCAACCCGAGTGCAACATGAGCGTGGCATATCGCCCCTATCTATGCCCATTGAAGAGGAGGAGATCACTGGGCTTCTTGCATCTATGGCCCCCAACCAGAGAAAAACTTCTCCCGATTACTCTAACTGATGAACGACGATTCTCTATGTTAAGTAGTCGTGTGTGTGCGTGTGCGATGTGTGCGAGAGGGGTTTGGTTCTGAAGCCGTTTATGTTAAGTGGTATGACCCACCTACCCTTGAGGAACTAGATTATGTTACCCGGGTTTCCCAATCTCCACATGAAAGATGAATTATGTGAGAGTTTTGCTACATTGTGTCTCTTACATACCATCACTTGTCTTAGGGAGCAGGTTTTAAGGTCCTATCTCATATGGGTTAGCTTAGGCTCATTGTTTTCCACGTTTATAAGTGTTTGGCTAAACACCTAAGTTGGCTACACAATGATTCTCTTAATGCAATGTGTTGCAATTCCTTTCACTAGATAACACCCACCAATTAACTATTTGTCATTTGTTTTTTCAATATGGCCCTGTTATATCCAATAAATATCAACTAGCCAAGATTATATTCACAAATAACGAGGACGAAGACACAAATTTGAAGTTGGTGATGGAGTTGCACACGAGAATGAAGTAATTATAGGGTAGAAATATTGATGATATTGATCGAAACAAGTTGCATTTCTAATCACATAGGATACTTTGGAGACTATAGCCTATGACATATTTTATGTTTGTGAGAATGCAAAGTTTGCCTTCTTGATTATGATAATACTACTCGTTGCTTACAACAAAATTTTGAGTAGATGTGTGGTTCTTCAATGAACAATTAATAGAATTGTTGATGGCATTCTGGTGGTGACTTATAATTATGGACAACCAAGGGTAATTTTGTAAGTGAATTGTAAATAATGCAACATTATCTAGGCTACTTAACATATGATATTGAAGGGCCTTAGATTAGAAAAAGATTGTCAATTAGGAAGCCCCTAATGATTAAGAAGTAAAGCTAAACAACTCAATTGTACTTCAAATTGTATATGTATAAACTATGTAAAAACACCTTAAAGGCAAGAAAGATAAAGAAAATTAGATAACCAACCAAAATAAGTAAGTTGTGGCGCGTCTCTACTTCCACATCCCTTTGCAATTCTTTTGAGTGAGTGATCTCTAATTGGAGAAGATTTATCAGCTTATTACAAACAAGCATTCAAGATTATGGTCAATGGTATATCTTAATCCAATGTGAAATTGTTGATGAAGCAAAATTAACATGCAAATCATTGATAGAATTATCACATCTTGCACCATTATCCAACATAGAAGAGGATGTTCTTTGTAGAGCAAAACACACCTTCTTGTCAGATAATAAGCACAAATTAGAAAAGTGGCGACTTAGGGCAAGACAAATTCAATTATGAGATATTGGTTTGTGATTATAAGTAGGTTTTGAAAAGATTACACTCTATATGCAAGAAAGAATCCATAACATGCATCAGGTTCAAGAATGATGTTTGTCACAAGGTTGTTTAGAAGTGGCATGCAAGTAGTTGATACCTTTTCTTGTATGTTCCAAACACCCTTGTTGAAGCAACTATATTGGATCATAAATGAAGCGTGTTCTTATCTTGCGCCAACCTATTCTTATAAAACAAGTAGTCTTACACGTAGAGTTTCCTAACCAAAGAGAAACTTTTGGGGGTATGAACTAGGTAAGAATGGTAGAAAAGAACCAATATGGGATCAAATTACTATTGAATTTCTTATCAAATTTTTTGGTTGCTCAAGGAAAGTGTCATTATAGCAAATAGAGATTAACAACTGCTTAGTCCATGGAGATAAGGTTTGATTAGATATTTCTGCATAAAGAAGCTATAGCAAACACTTCAAATTCAAGACCCATATTGTTGTCGATTACTAGAGAGATAGTGAACACAATTAAAGTATGTGTATGTACCATGCCTAGCATCCTAATCAATATGGTTTAATATTGTTAAAGCATATACTGGTATTGAGTGTGCCAAATACACAAATCAACATGTGATTATCCATGTGGATATTGAGAAAGCATGTGATACCATACAATGAAGTTTTCTAGATGCGGGGAGGCACAAGATGGGGTTTATGATTGCATGAAAATACTTCTATAGTCTACTACATGCATATTGGATGGAGAAATCACAAATTCATGGCCTTGTGTTATTTTGTTGGATAGGTTATCTCATTAGTGCATTATTGTTATTATATATGGATAGTCTTGTGATATTAATCAATTACATGAGGTACCCGTACCAAATGGAAGGGATTTTTGGTTGTATTTATTGGTTGTATGAAGAAATACAAATTGGATGGAGAAATACAAATTCATGGGCATATTTTCATTCAGTTAGACAAAGGTTGTCCCATTAGTGCATTATTGTTATTATATTAATAGCCTTGTGATATCTAGTTAATTGTATGTCCTACAAGCATAGAACGTAATAAACGTGTTTGTGCAAGCATACAAACGTTTGCAAACGAACACATTTGAAAAGGGAAAAATATATTTCCTATTTTTTTGTTTAGTTATTATTAGAAATTAGCTCACCCTAGTGGTAAGTTGTTGTGCTACTATTGCTTGTGTCTTGGGTTTGAATACCAATTATCTCTCTCTCTTGTAACGGCTCTTTCTACCGTTGTCGTCGCCGTCTGACGTCTACTGCTGTCACCATTGTCGTTAGTTCTTGGCCGTTGTTGTCCGCTGTTGCTATCACTCACGCTTCTGACGATGTCACCGGTTGAGTAAACGAGAGGGCATACATGTGCTTCTACACTCAAACCTAGTGCGCAAGGCATCGATGCTCGACTAAGTTTTTTCTGTCCTCTTTGTCTTTTCTTTCCTTTATCTTTTGATTTACAACATGAATTCTAGACGAAACCATAAGGAAACACACAAAGAAAATATAAGTAAGGAAGAATTTTTAGATGTCCTTAACTGTTTAGTTAAAATAGAAAAATGGGCGAAAGAGATTGAAGCTGAAAAACAAAAAGATAAGGAAGAAAAAGAAGTGCTCATTGCTAAAATAATGAAACTTAAAGTAGACAACATGAACCTTCAGAAACAAGTTAAGGACCTTGAGACTGTTGAGAACAGTGCAGAATATAGCTCGGCCACAACCGAGTCTTGAATCACTTCAAAAGAGAATGAAACACAGAAATGGGAAATGGAGAGTACACAAGGAAATACACAGGATGTTTACGTGGAAAACCCTAATAGGGAAAAACCACGGGAGCCCATAGACTCCAAATTATCACAATATGAGAAAGGTACAATCAGAGTCTCAAAGGCAACAATCTCGAGCTCTGTATCTTTGCCAACCGGCGGTTACAATAGAGTTTCACTATGTATCTCACACACTCTCTCTCTATCGCTTACTATACAACAATTACAACAATATGACAACAACAATACAACACCTAATGTAAAGTGATTGCCTTAAGTCATATTTATAGTTATATGAACTTAGGGCTATTTACAAATATAGCCTTAGTAGGCTTACTCAAAAAACATATTTATAGATATGCTTTCTCTTTCGGTTCTCATCGGGTCTCCTCCGGTTTCCGGATTTCTTCCGGTTCTCACCGGGTCCTCTTTATTCATCACCGGATCCCATCCGGAGGGACCGATTTCCCAACAATCTCCCCCTTCACTCTGGCATGGAATGTCTTGCCAGCTCGATCCGCTTTCGACACGTGTCGAGCTTGTCGGTTGTCACCACCTTGGTCAACGTGTCTGGCCCGTTCTCCTCCGTGTGGATCTTCGTCAACACGAACTCTTGATCTTCTACTCCCTCCCAGATCCAGTGGTACCTCCGCTGGATATGTTTCGTCCGGGAATGGTAGGCCGCGTTCTTTGCAAGGTGGATGGCACTTTGGCTATCGAAGTAGAGCCGGTATTCCTCCTGTTGGATCCCTAGCTCTCTGATGAAGTCCTTCATCCAGATTATCTCCTTGTCGGCTTCTACAACTGCCATGTACTCCGCCTCTGTGGTTGACAACGCAACCGTCTTCTGCAGCCTCGACTGTGACGAAACAGCTCCCCCTGCATAAGTCATGACATATCCGGATGTAGACCGGCTAGTATATGCATCAACTGACATATCCAAATCGGTGAATCCGTCAAGTTGGGGATTACCGGAGCCGAACCGGAGGCACATACTCGAGGTGCCTTTCAGATACCGGTGTATCCACTTGCGGCTGTGGGTGTCTCTCTTTGCTTCTTCGAAGCTTTCCGACTCCCCCTCATCGGTTAGCAACACATGCTCTACATCTGGAAATCTCCGGGGGGCTCTTCTCTCTCGGAGAGGATATCTTCATCCTCGGTTTCTGATTGCCGGTTCCTCCGTTTGTTCCTCATCCTCATCCGATTGCCGGTTCCAGTGTCTTCTTCTTCTTCTTCTTCTTCAGTCGGTTCGGTTTCTTGTCTGTATCCGGCCGGTTCGTCAAGTTTCATCCGGTTACCGACTAACATCTGGTTTTCAACTGGGTATAACTTTGTGTCCTCAAGCCGGTTTTCATTGGATGATCCGGAGTTCATCATCTTCTTCTCCGACTCCCAGTCGGCAATGATCCTGTCTTCCATGAAGACTATGTCCCGACTCCGGAACACCTTCTTGTTGACCAGATCCCACACCCAATAACCGAACTCATCATCGCCGTATCCAAGGAATATGCATGGTTGGGACTTTGGATCCAGCTTTGCTCTCTTGTCCTTCGCCACATGCATGTATGCGAGACACCTGAACACCTTTAGATGCCGGTAAGATACATCTTTACCAGTCCATACTTTCTGAGGTGAGTCTCCTCCCAAGGGTACTAAGGGTGATCTGTTTATCACATAGGTCGCCGTCGTTAGCGTCTCAGCCCAAAACGTCTTAGGTAACTTGGCATGTGTGAGCATGCACTAGATTATCTCCATTATGGTCCAGTTCATCCTTTCAGCCAACCCGTTTAGTTCCGGCGCCTTCGGCACGGTAAATTCGAGCCGGATTCCCTTCGACCGGTAGTACTCCTCGAACTGCCCCTAGTATTCTCCTCCGTCATCAGCTTGAACCGACTTCAGCTTCCGACTGGTTTTTCTTTCCACTCTCGCGTGGAGCTCCTTGAAGACGGATAGCATCTTATCCTTCGTCTTCAACGTTGAGACCCATAGCTTCCGGCTGTGGTCGTCTATGAATGTCACGAAGTATTGTGCTCCGGCATGTGACTTCGTATCCACTTGACGCACATCAGTATGCACCAACTCCAGTGGTGCATTCCGTCTCATCGGTGGTCTTGACCGGAAGGAGGTTCGGTTTTGCTTGTTGGCCAAGAAATCGGTGCACTTCTCAAGTTGCACATCCTTCACTGGAATGAGGTTGTCTTCGGCAAGCCTCGACATCCCCTTCTCACTCATGTGACACAACCTCTTGTGCCACAACTCACTAGTAGTGTCAGATGCTACATTCACTTCTTCCCGGCATATCCGGGCATTCATCAAGTATAATGTGTTGACCTTCCGGGATCAAGCCACTATTAGGCTCCCTTGGCAGAACTTCATGACTTCGTGTAGCCTTCATCATTTGCCGACCGGCTGATATGAGGTTCAGTCGAACCTTCGGAACGTTTCAGACATCCTTCAACAACAACTTGCATCCGATTGATGTCGTCAACAACACATCTCCTATGCCGATAATTCGGCATGTACCTTCATTCCCCATCCAGACACAACCATGATCACTGGCTGTGTAGGATTAGAAGCATTTTTGATCCAGTGTTAGGTGGGACAACGCTCCGGAATCGATAACCCACCTTGTCTCGTCTCCGACAAGGTTTAACTCACTCTCCTCGGTAATGAGTATCAGTTCCTCTTCACTTGTCGCAATTGCCGACGTTCCTTTCTGATCCGGGCCTCTCTGGTCCGAACCGTTTCGGTCCGAACTCTTCTTCGAATTGGTGGTGCCGGTTTCTTTCTCTTTCCGAAAATGCTGACAATTCTTCTAGAAGTGCCCCGGCCATAGTATGAACCATATGTACCATTTGTGCATTTGTGTTCGAGAATGATTCAATCATTCGAGAATGATAAACACCGTTGAAGAATGATAAATACCATACTTTTGGATAAATGAATTACTATAAGGTAAATATTTTTCACGGTAAAAAAAATTTTAAAATTTCAAAAAAAAAAACACATTACCTTCTTAATAACAATATGCTTTTTTTCGTAAATCTATTTATTGTAAATTTTGTACTACATAGCTTAGTATGTGTGTATAAACATTACATGAATTACTTCAAAATGATAGAAATTATAGACAAATTAAAGCAATTACAAGCTTTATAGAATAATTACAGAAATTATAGAATAATTTCATTATAGAAATTTCAGAAATTTCATTATAGAAATTTCATTTCAGAAATCTTAGAAATTTCAATACAGAAATCTTAGAAATTTCATTACAGAAATTTCATCAAAGAAATTTCATTACAGAACTTTAAACCCTATTATTAACCCTAAATATACTTGAATCTTGTTGGTAAGCAGATCATTCGAGACTAGGTGGGAGAGGAGAGGAGAGCGTAACGTTACGTTGATGTGCAGAGAAAAAGGGGGAAAAGGGGGAAAAAGAGGGAAAAAAGAAAAAAAAAGAAAAAAAAAGAAAAAAAAGAAAAAAAAACACACGAATATTTGAATATCATTCGTGTTCATTTTCCAACGTAGGAAAATGAATGATATGGTAGATGAACACGAATTTTACGTACTATGGCCCCGGCTTCCCACAATAGAAGCAAGTAGGCCTCCCCGACTTGTCCCGGTTTTGGGGACTCTGATACCGGCCTCTTCCTCGGTTGTGGTCATCTTCCGTGACCAAGGCCTTTGGATCGGTTCTGGTCTCCCAGTCCTTTTGGCAAGCTTCTTCATCTAGCCAGCTTGATTTTACCCTTGCTAGGGACAACTGTTTTCCTTCCGGCCTGGCGTTGCCCAACATGACAACTAACGTCTCCCAGCTATCCGGGAGGGAACCGAGCAGAAGCAATGCGAGTACCTCATCAACAAGAGGTACTTCCAACGAGGTTGCCTGGTGGATCAATCCTTGGAAGGCATTCATGTGCTCCGACATATTGGAGCCGTCCTGGTACTAGAGCCTCACTAGCTTCCGAAATACCAAAACCCGATTGATAACATTCTTGTTCTGGAACATGATGCCGATCTTCTCCCAGAGTTCATGAGCCTTGCTCTTTGTTAGGAAATCGGTCTCTTCGGATGGGATCTGGTGATGAATAAAGAGAACCCGGTGAGAACTGGAAGAGATCCGGAAACGGGAGAAGACTCGATGAGAATCGGAAGAGATTCAGAAACTGGATCGGTGGACCCGGTGAGAACTGGAAGAGAAGACAGATTTGTAAATATGTCTTGAATAAGCCCATTGAGGCTATATTTGTAAATAGCCCTCAATTCATATAGCTATAAATATGACTTAGGGCAATCACTTTGTTGTGTGATTGTGTTGTTGTCATATTACTGTAACTGTTGTACAAACGGAGAGGGAGAAAGAGAGAGAGAGAGAGATATAGAGTGATACTCTGTTGTAACCGCCACTGTGCGAAGAAACAGAGCTCAAGGTCGTTTCCTCTGAGTCTCTGATTGTACCCCTTCTCTTCATAGTGATAGTTCGGAGTCTGTGGGCTCTCGTGGTTTTTCCCTATTACACGTAAACATCCTGTGTCATTTTCTTGTGTACTCCCCACTTCGCATTTTTGTGTTTGATTCTTATAGATGTGATTTACTACTCGGTTGTGGCCGTGCGATATTCCGTGCATTTCTCTTCAAACTGGTATCAGAGTGAACAACACAGAAGATGAAAGAATCTTACGGTGGCATGTTCAAGCTCACCGGCTCCAACTACTCAATGTGGAAGTCGAAGATGAGGGACATGTTGGTGGTTAAAGATCTTTGGTTGCCGGTTTAGTTCGGGGACAAGAGACCGGAGAAGATCGACACCACGGTGTGGGAGGTGATGCACATGAAGACGACGGCATACATCCGGTGCTTCATCGACATGAGCCTGTACAACAACTTCAATGAAGAGAGCAAGGCCCATGAACTCTGGGAGAAGATCGACATCATGTTCCAAAGAAGAAGAATGCCGTTAATTGGGTTTCGGAAGCTAGTGAGGCTATGGTACCAAGACGGCTCCAGTATGACGGAGCACATGAATGCCTTCTAGGGGCTGATACACCAAGCAACCTCATTGGAAGTACCTCTTGCCGATGAGGTACTTGCTCTACTCCTGGTCGGTTCCCTCCTAGATAGTTGGGAGACGTTAGTTGTCACGTTGGGCAATGTCGGGCCGGAAGTAAAACAACTATCCCTAGCAAGAGTCAAGTCGAGCTTGCTAGATGAGGAGGCGCGTCGGAAAGACAAGGAGGTGATCTTCGACGCCAAAGCCCTCCATACCGAATCGGAACGTGGAAGACAAAGGAATCGGAGTCCCCAGAACTGGGAAAAGTTGGGGACACGGTCAAAGTCAAGGGGGAGGCCCACTTGCTTCTATTGCGGCAAGCTGAGGCACTTCCAAAAGAACTGTCGGCATTTCCGGAAAGACGAGGGAACCGACAGTACTGATTCGAAGAAGTCACCGGACCAAAATGGTTCGGATTGGCGAGGCACGGACCGGAAGGGAACGACGACGATCACGGCAAGTGAAGAAGAACTAATGCTCATCACCGAGGAGAGTGAGTTGAACCTTGCCTTCGATGAGACAACGTGGGTTGTCAATTCCGGAGTCTCATTCCATCTTACCCCGGACCAGAAATGCTTCTCATCCTACATAGCCGGTAAGCACGGCTGTGTCCAGATGGGGAATGAAGGGACATGCCGAATTATCGTCATAGGAGATGTGCTATTGAAGACATCAATCGGATGCAAGTCGCTGCTGAAGGATGTCCGACATGTTCCAGAGGTTCGACTGAACCTGATATCCGCCGGTCGGCTAGATGATGAAGGCTACATAGGTAGCATCCGGAACGGTGTCATGAAGTTCTGCAAAGGGAGCTTAATAGTGGCTCGAGCCCAGAAGGTCAACACACTATACTTGATGAATGCCCGGATATGCCGGGAAGAAGTGAACGTAGCATCCGATACTGCCAGTGAGCTGTGGCACAAAAGACTGTGTCACATGAGTGAGAAGGGGATGAAGAGGCTTGCCAAAGACAACCTCATTCCGGTGAAGGATGTGCAACATGAGAAGTGCACCGACTGCATGGCCGGCAAGCAAAACCGCACCACCTTCCGGTCAAGACCACCGATGAGACGGAATGCACCGCTGGAGTTGGTGCATACCGATGTGTGTCAAGTAGACACGAAGTCACATGCTGGATCGCAGTACTTCGTGACGTTCATAGATGACCATAGTCGGAAGCTTGTGGGTCTCACCGTTGAAGACGAATGATCAAGTGTTATCCGTCTTCAAGGGGCTCCACGCGAGAGTGGAAAGAGAAACTGGCCGGAAGCTGAAAGCGGTTCGAGCAGATAACAAAGGAGAATACCGGGGGTAGTTTGAGGAGTACTGCCGGTCAAAGGGAATCCGGCTCGAATTCATCGTGCCGAACGGATGAACCGGACCATAATGGAGAGAATTCGAAGCATGCTCGCACATGCCAAGCTACCCAAGACGTTTTGGGCTGAGGCGCTGACGATGGCGACCTATGTGATAAACAGATCACCCTCAGTACCCTTGGACGGAGACTCACCGCAGAATGTATGGACCGGTAAGGATGTGCCTTACCAACACCTGAAGGTGTTCAAGTGTCTCGCATACGTGCATGTGGTGAAGGACAAGAGAGCAAAGTTGGATCTGAAGTCCCGACCATGCATATTCCCTGGATACGGCGATGATGAATTTGGTTACCGAGTGTGGGATCTGGTTGACAGAACGGTGTTTTGGAGTCGGGACATAGTCTTCATGGAAGACAAGACCATTGCCGACTGGGAGTCGGAGAAGAAGGTAACAAACTCTGGATCATCCATTGAAAACTGGATGTTAGCCGGTAATCGGATGACACTCGACGAACTGACCGGATATGGACAGGAAACCGAACCGACCAAAGAAGAAGAAGAAGAAGAAGAAGACACCGGAACCGGACAAGATCCCGAATTGGATTCGGATGAGGAACAAATGGAGGAACCGGTAGTCAAAAACCAACGACGAAGATATCCTCTCTGGGAGAGAAGAGCCCCTCGAAGATTTCCGGATGCAGAGCATGTGTTGCTAACCGATGAGGGGGAGCCGGAAAGCTTTGAAGAAGCAAGGGGAGACCCACAACCACAAGTGGTTGAGTGCCATGCAGGATGAGATGGATTCCCTGCATGAGAACCACACATACAAATTGGTGGAGTTGCCGAAATGAAAGAGGGCACTCCGGAACAAGTGGGTGTACAAGCTGAAACCGGGAGACGCCGGAAATCCATCAAGGTATAAGACCCGAATCGTGGTGAAGGGCTTCCAGTAGAAGAAAGGAGTGGACTGGATGAGATCTTTGCCCCGATAGTAAAGATGACATCCATCTGGACGGTATTGGGTGTAGCGGCAACCATGGACCTCAAGGTAGTGCAAATGGACGTCAAGACAGCATTCCTACACGGAGACCTCGAAGAAGAGATCTACATGCATCAACCGGAAGGATTTGAGAAGAAAGGGAATGAGCACTTAGTGTGCTGGCTGAAGAAGAGCTTATACGGACTGAAGCAAGCTCCCCGGCAATGGTACCAGAAGTTTGACTCCTTCATGACCGATCAAGGGTATCACAAGACGCAGGCCGATCACTACGTGTTTGTGAAGAAATTTGATGGAGGTGATTTCCTCATATTGCTCCTGTACGTGGACAACATGTTGATTGTCGGACGAGACCAAGTCAAGATACGGATGCTGAAGAAGGCCCTTAACTAGACCTTCTCAATGAAAGACTTGGGTTCGGCAAGACAAATACTGGGGATGCACATCATCTGGGACCGGTCGAAGAAGTAATTGTGGCTGTCACAAGAAAAGTATGTGACAAAGGTGCTTCAGCGGTTTAACATGTTAGAAGCAAAACCGGTCATATCGACACTCCCGGAAAACTGCAGATGATCAGGTAAGAAAAGCCCGAAGACAAAGGCAGAGAAGGTGGATACGATGAAGATTCCATATGCCTTTACGGTCAGGAGTTTGATGTACGCAATGGTGTGTACTCAACCAGATATTGGATATGCAGTCGGAGTGGTGAGTCGGTTCATTACCAACCCCGGAAAAGAGCATTGGAATGTGGTAAAATGGATACTCTAGTACTTGAAGGGCACTTCGAGTAAGTTCCTCTGATACAGCTCTGGTAAACCCCTCATGGAAGGCTTTACCGATTCGGATATGTCGGCTGATGTGGACACTAGCCGGTCAACTTCCGGATATGTCATGACCTATGCAAGGGGAGCCGTCTCGTGGTTGTCGAGGCTGCAGAAGACGGTTGCATTGTCAACCATAGAGGCAGAGTACATGGCAGCTGTGGAAGCCGGCAAGGAAATATTATGGATGAAGGACTTCATCGGAGAGCTAGGGATCCGGCACGAGGAATACTGGCTCTACTACGACAGTCAAAGTGCCATTCACCTTGCAAAGAACGCGGCATACCATTCCAAAACGAAGCACATCCAGCGCAGGTACCACTGGATCCGGGAGCGAGTTGAAGATCGAGAGTTCTTGCTGAGGAAGATCCGCACAGAGGAGAATGGGTCGGATATGCTAACCAAGGTGCTAACACCCGACAAGCCGGACGCATGCTGGTAGTGGATTGGACTTACAAGACATCCCATACCGGAGTGAAGGGGGAGATTGTTGGGAAATCGGTCTCTCCGAATGGGATCCGGTGATGAATAAAGAGAATTGGTGAGAATTGGAAGAGATCTGGAAACCGGAGAAGACCCGGTGAGAACCGGAAGAGAAGACGTATTTGTAAATATGTCTTGAATAAGCCCATTGAGGCTATATTTGTAAATAGCCCTAGGTTCATATAGCTATAAATATGACTTAGGGCAATCACTTTGTTGTGTGATTGTGTTGTTGTCATATTGCTATAATTGTTGTACAGAGAGAGAGAGAGAGATACAGAGCGATAGTCTGTTGTAACCACCACTGTGCGAAGAAACAGAGCTCGAGGTCGTTGCCTCCGAGTCTTTGATTGTACCCCTTCTCTTCGTAGTGATAGTTCAGAGTCTGTGGGCTCTCGTGGTTTTTCCCTATTAGGGTTTTCCACGTAAACATCCTGTGTCATTTTCTTGTGTACTCCCCACTTCGCATTTTTGTGTTTGATTCTTATAGATGTGATTTACTACTCGGTTGTGGCTGAGCGATATTCCGTGCATTTCTCTTCACTCTCTTCGTTGAAGTTGTCGTACAGGCTCATGTCGATGAAACACTAGATGTATGCCGTCGTCTTCATGTGCATCACCTCCCACACTGTGGCGTCGATCTTATCCGGTCTCTTGTCCCCTAATTGAATTGGCAACCACAGATCTTTAACCACCAACATATCCCTCATCTTCGACTTCCACACTGAGTAGTTGGAGCCGGTGAGCTTGAACATGCCGCCGAACGATTCTTCCATTTCTTGTGTTGTTCGCTCTTATACCAGTTTGTTGAGAACAATGTGGAATATAGCTCGCCCACAACCGAGTCTTGAATCACTTCAAAAGAGAATGAGTCATAGAAATGGGAAATGGAGAGTACACAAGGAAACACACAGGATGTTTATGTGGAAAACCCTAATAGGGAAAAACCACGGGAGCCCACAGACTCCAAACTATCACAATATAAGAAAGGTACAATCAGAGTCTCGGTGGCAATGACCTCGAGCTTTGTATCTTCGCCAACCAACGGTTACAACAGAGTTTCACTCTGTATCTCACACACTCTCTCTTTGTCGCTTACTATACAATAGTTACAACAATATGACAACAACAATACAACACCTAATGTAAAGTGATTGCCCTAAGTCATATTTATACTTATATGAACTTAGGGTTATTTACAAATATAGCCTCAATAGGCTTACTCAAAAAACATATTTACAGATATGTCTTCTCTTCCGGTTCTCACCGGGTCTCCTCCGGTTCCAGATTTCTTCAAGTTCTCACAGGGCCCTCTTTATTCATCACCGGATCCCATCCGGAGGGACCGACTTCCCAACAGAGACATCTAGGGGATATCTTCCCTAGAGGATATTAAGGACGAGATAAAAAAGGTTAAGGAAGAGGTTAAAAGCGATATGAAATTAGCAAAAACTGGGTGGGTTGATGTAGTAAAACGTAATATTAAAAATGAACTAAAGGATGAAAATATTGTAAACACTACCCTTGAGGAGGAAAAAATGCGTCAAGCTTGACGCCTAAATGTACGAGTTACTGGGCTTAAGCAACGGGCATCTCCTGACGAAGATGCACAAACATTAGGGAAAATGTTGGGGTACGAAGCCGTACCAATCACTAAAACTTGGAGGGTAGGATGTGACACCACAAGGAAAAGAGCTTTGGTCCTTCAGTTTAAGGACTCAGAATCTAGAATCACATTTTTTAAAAAGAGACCAATTCTTCGAGGATTGGGCGGGAACCCTATCTACCTCGATCAAGACCTGACCAAGATGCAAATTGAGCATCGTAAAACGTGTATGCCACGAGTCATACAAGCTCATAAAGAGGGGCATTGTGCTTTTTACTGAGACGGACGTGTGATAATAAATGATCGCGCCGCCAATTGACGAAGTGTGGCCCATGTGACAGACAATAAACTTAGGATGACTTTATGGAACTGTAACGGTGCACTTTGGACACACCCTGTCCGTCTAGAGGAGATTCTGAAGGTATCTGACATACTTTTTTTAGTAGAAACACATCAGAGCCCAAATCGAGGACTGCCACGAGTTGATGGTTTTCGTTGGGATTCTGTCTTTAGACAAACCTCACGTTGACATACTACTAGAGGGTCTAGAGGGGTTGCGATACTATTTCAGAGAGAGATACATAATAAGATAGAAATACTAAAGAAAGACCTAGAAGCCTGTTTTATGTGGATTAAAGTCCTCACTAGCAAGGATCAGGCGATATTTATCACCGTGTGTTACTTCCCTCCCGAAAGGATTCCGGTATAATATGGCTGGAGAAATGAGTATAGTTGATGAAGGAACACCGCATGGGCCTTCTCCATACGAACCTTTATCGGATGACATAATCCGATATTCTTCTTAAGGGGAAGTCTTCCTTGTAGGAGATTTCAATGCGAGGACCCAATCCCAACAATGCACAATATTTCAAATGGATAGAAACCTCGAAATGGTGAATGTCGACCCTTTAGACTTAGACATAACGCGTACATCAAACGATCAAGGTGCGGACGACACAAGCTTTGGCCATCATCTGCTTGAACTTGGAGGCCGACACCAGATGATCATATATAATGGCTTAACCAAGTGGCCGGGCTCGGAAGCGCTCACATGTTTCCCACGTGGAGGAGGGGAAAGCACAGTTGATTACCTAATAGGACACCCTGAAGCTACCCACATGGTTAACTCCTTCCGGGTGGCCCCATGCCCCATTGGTGCAGACCATAGCTTCCTATACTTTGACCTAAAATGCGACACCTCCCACGCCACCAACTCTAGTCAACCAAACCATCACACCATAATACATTTCACGCATGAGCTCGTTGACATCTACTCTCGACATTTTCAAGCCCATTTTTCCTCTTTTGATTCTTCCTTGCCTTTAGAGAACCTCACTATAGAACTCGCACACAACCTTCACTCAGTAGCAATTAGTAGCTTCCCATACATGAAACACTCCAATCATAGTAGGGTCTATGCCATAGAACAAGTGGTATGACGAGGATTGTAGAGAGTTGTATAGACAACTTAAAGTGTCGCGACTTAATGGTACTATTTCCTCAGTACTGGCTCGAAAAGAGATGCGCAAAGTGACATGTCGTAAAAGACGAGCTTGGTAAACATCCCAATATTGGGAACTCTACCATATGCTCATGAGTAGGGATTGCACCCTTGCATGGAAGAGACTATGGGAACCGCGACCACAAACACCCATCGAGAATCCCAATATTTGGTACACATATATCGAGAGACTCTACCATGTCCCGAACCAACCACCCATCCCAATGCCTTCCACACCCTGATCTAACATGGGGACACTTTTCATGACCTCTAGGGTCACGAAGGTCATAAAAAAATTACAACATAGGAAATCCATGGACCACACAAGATTGCGAGCCAAGCACATCATATATACTCGAGAGTGCCTAGCCCCCTTTCTCACTCTACTCTTCAACCGTGCCCTCGCCGAGGGTTTTCCACCACAATGGACCATGAACACAGTGGCCCCTATACATAAAGGAGGGGACCCAATGGACCCAAATACATATAGGACCATTATGATAGGTCATATGCTCGCTAAACTATATGTTGCGGTAATGGAAGCAGAGCTCAGCGATTATATGGAAACATTAAGTCTTCGAGCACCTGAGCAAGCTAGCTTTAGACGAGCCTTCTCCACTATTGACCATATCTTCACACTTAGGTGCTTAATTGACCAGACGAAGGCTCGTAAGAAGAAACTATATTGTTGCTTTGTGGACTTCCGCAAAGCCTTTGACACAATTCCTAGGGAGAAGTTGTTTGATAGACTTAAGAAATTGGAGATACCAAATGACATGATCTGGGCCATTTATGCCCTATATGAGCAAGTCTCTGGGTGCTAAGATGCCCAGATGCCATATACAATTGTTTCACTAGCACCATTGGTGTAATACAGTGTTGCCCCCTATCACTGACTCTTTTTGGGATCTACATTGATGAGATCACTGATTTTATTGCTCGTAAGGGAGGCAAGAGAGTAACTATTGGGGATACGCAAGATAGTCTCTTATTCTACGCAGGCGACATTGTCTTGCTCTCATAGTCAGAGCACGACCTACAAAAGCATCTTAATGCCCTAGATGACTTTTGTACGCAATGAGGACTGGTAGTGAATCTAGCGAAAATTAAAGTCCTTATCTTTCATACATCGTCCCGAGTTAGGAGTAAATGTCACCTAATCCTCTCTCATAAACTAGTTGAGGTAGTTGGATCATATGTATACTTCGGAGTCACTTTTAGTGCTCGCTCAGGTAAATGCTCGATGACCTAGGCAACCAAAGATAGGCTAACGAGAGGGTCTGCATCCCTCTCACTCTTAGAGTCTAGACAATACCACCAGGCATACTTTCAATAGCCACGTACTAAAAGATGGCTCTTCGACTCATTAGTAACCCCTTCCCTCATGTATGCATCAGTAGTATGGGCCCTAGGTCTACAATCTTTTATGTGGACGTAATTAGAGAGACCTTTGGTGACGATGTTATCACATCAAACACACACGGTTTACGTGGATCGTCATCGGCTTCCATCCAGTTTTAACATTGGAGATCGGGTATGGCTACTTCGACGACACATCAAGACTACTCGCCCATGCCAAAAGTTGGATTATCGGCGATTAGGTCCTTTCCGTATTATTGGAAAGATTAATGATGTCGCTTTTCGTCTCGATCTACCTCCACATATTCGGATGCATCCGATGTTTCATAGTTCTCTCCTCAAACCCTATCAAGACAACTCCATCCCAAGTCGTATTAAACAACCTCCACCCCCAATCGAACTTGAAGATGGACCTGATTACGAGGTTGCCGCCACCCTCGATTCCAAGATTGTTCGCAACAAGCTCTACTATTTAGTCGATTGGCCAGGATATAGTCCAAATGAGCGTACGTGGGAACCAATAGATTGGCCAGGATATAGTCCAAATGAGCGTACGTGGGAACCAATAGAGAATGTGACCAATGCTCGTGCTCTTCTTGAAGACTTCCATCGTCAATATCCAGAAAAACCGGGTCCTCAATCCAAAACGACTCATGACACCCGTCATTTTAAAGGGAAGATAGTGTCATCTTGATATGGCAAGACTCGAACCCATGACCTTGTGTTACATGGGTCGAGCTCTTGACCATTAAACTATATGTAGTAATACAAAAGATATTATTTTCATTTAAGTTTTACTATAGAAAATTGATGTATATTCCAAATTTCTCTGGAACATTCTAGAAACTTCAAGAGTACTCCTGAGAACACTATAAAAGGAGGCACAAGGCATTATTTCGAACCAAATCAGTTCAACGCCGGACTTAAGCCTGATAGCTACTATTGTATATTCTCTTAACACAATATATATCTTTTGTTATCATCATTCTCTCTCTCTCTCTCTCTCACTCACTCATTCTTTCCTTCTCTCGAGAGTTCTACACCTGCCTTAGTACTAATCCTCATCTTTTAGTACTAATTCCTTCTCTATCTTAGTATTGTTCGTGACAATACTTCTTTGTCTTAGTACTGCTCCTAACAGTTTGAACCAATTTTTTCCCGTCTCCTTTCTTCTCTTCCTTTATCTTCTTACTTCTCCGTCCCTTCATACTAATCTCTTATTCCTCTTTTCTCTCATACTATGGCCATTGTTAGCGCTCAAGAATATCAATCCGTTTTTTCGGAGTTGCAATGCTTGAAAGAGAAGTTTCTCCCATTGGAACAAGAAAATCAACAATTGTTGGGGGAGCTTCAACAAATCTCCTTAGAGAAGCAGCAGACACAAGAACAACATGGGGAACTAGCGTTACGCATGCAATAGCTCGAAGCAACCATAATAGCAATGCAACAACAAGGACCCAGTACGCAAGGGGTTCATAAAGAACCCAAGATCGGCCTTCCAATGAAATTCGATGAAACGCGATCACAGTTTAGAGGATTCCTTCATCAGGTACGATTAGTCATTAAAATGCATCAATCAAGTTTTGCAATGCTGTTGCCCCTAATACTTCTGGCAATACTCATGATATCCCAATGATGCATCACGAGTGGGTTTAGTAGGCATGGTGTTAAGTGGCTCAGCTTTGGCATGGTTCGCTCCGTTGTTAGAAAAGGAATCTCCTTTACTAAACAATTTTGAAGAGTTTTTAAGTGAGTTTAAAGCCTGTTTTGGAGATACTAACAGCATAAGGACAAAAATCAACAAAATCCGACGATTACGTCAAGGTGATCGTCCAGCCTCTGCATACGTTGCAGATTTCCGCCTACTCACCTCCAATATCCCCTGGGATGACCAAGCACTTATGGAGCAATTTCATTATGGTCTACGTAACGATGTTAAGGATTTAATCTTGACCTTCCCTGAAGAACCAAAGTCATTGACAGAAGCAATAAGTCGTGCGCTGAGATGCGACAACCGTCTTTTCGAACGTCAGTTCCAAATGCCAAGGGCAAGATCAGAGCCCACCTATGCCTCAATGGTAGCAAAACCTTTTCCAAGGGAGTCATATAATGCGTCTCCAGTGAATACTCCAAATCCGATGGAAATTGACACTACTGTCGTCGTAGACCATTATCAGAAGAAGAAAAGCAGCAACGCCGAGCAGGTACGACTATGTCTTTATTGCGGTGGACCAGGGCATATTGCAATGAACTGTCCCCATAGGCCAAGAAGACAGGAGAACCAAATAGTTGCTAATTCCAATAGTCCTGACAGTACTAATAGCCCAAATCTATCGAACAAATTTGATGTCCTTAGTCAGTTAGAAGAAGAGTTAAACGACTAAGTCCAGCCAAAATAGGAGCTGTTTGGTTGGATAGCCCTAGATCTGTGCAACCCATTAGTGGTTCCATTCCCTCTAAGAAAGTTAGCAATGTGTTCTTAGCCCAAGTAACCGTTAGTACTAAAAGTACCTCTCCAGTACATGTCTCAACACTCCTAGATTGTGAAGCTAATTCTTGCTTCATGGATAGGAATTTTGCCCAAGCTCATCAGATATCCCTAAGAAAACTCCCGTGTCCAGCCTCTGTAGTAGTCATTGATGGTCGTCCCATTGCTTCCGGAAATATCATAGAAGAGTCAGAGCCCGTTAATATTGTCCTAGATAATTTAGCATGTGTAGTATCCTTTAATATAATTAGTATCCCAGAACATCCCATTGTTTTGGGATTACCATGGTTCGAATTACATAACCCAGACATAGATTGGAGAACAAGAGAAATCCGGTATCGACAAACCCGAGGATCTACTCATAAGATTGCAACCATTTCGCTACATCAGTTGCGTGAGGAAGGACGCAAGGAAGAAATGTTTCTCTTCGCAGTATCAGTAAAACCCTCCAACACCACTAAAGAGTCCATCGTTCAACTTCCAGAGAAGTATCGTTATTATTCCGCCTCACTAATGCACCAACAATCTTCCAACACATGGCAAATGATATATTCCGAGATCTCTTGGATGTTTGTTTGATTATCTATTTGGATGATCTACTGGTTTATTCGAAGACCCAAGAAGAGCATGATTCTCATGTACTATTAGTACTAAAATGACTTCGAAGAACATGGTCTTTATGCAAAGCTGGAAAAATGTAGTTTCGAGTGCAATTAGGTAGAATTTCTGGGCTATGTCATTTCCTCGGAAAGCATCTCCATGGATCCAGCTAAGGTCAAAACGGTGGTAGAGTGGCAGACTCCAAGTTCGTTGCAAGATATGCAATGCTTTTTAGGCTTTGCCAATTTCTACCGCAAGTTTATACATGATTGCTCAAAGCTTCTTCTGCCTCTCACACAACTCACCAGGAAGGGACAATCGCTTGTTTGGTCTAATGAAACAGACATGTCTTTTGAGGGTCTTAAGAAGTCATTTACATCAGCTCCTATTCTGGCTCATGTTGATCTAGAAAAACCATTCATCATCGAAGTAGACGTGTTAGATTTCGTGTTGGGTAGCATTCTATCACAACAAGGCGATGATGAAAAGCTCCATCCTTTGGCTTTCCACTCACACAAGTTTGACGCCGCCGAAATCAACTATGAAATTCATGATAAGGAGATATTAGCAATAGTGGACTCTTTTACGCAATGGAGGCATTTTCTAGAGGGATCTTCTCATCAAGTCACTGTATTTAGTGATCACAAAAACCTTGCCTACTTTCAGAATGCTCGTGTGTTAAATCGACGTCAAGCTCGGGGGGCCCAATTCCTCACTCGTTTCGACTTCAAAATTACATCTCGTTTGGGGAAGCAACAAGGGAAGGCAGATGCATTATCACGGTGCTCGTATCTAGCATTGCGTCCTGGCGAGCTAGCTTTCAATAACCAAAAGTAAGTAATCTTGGGACCAACACGACTGCAAGCAATGCAGTTCTTCGAAATGCCCTTGGATTCCCACATTATCGATACCATACATGAGGACTTGAAGACAGATGCTTTCGCCCAAGCCATTCTAGCACAAATTGATCCCTCTCGAGCATCTTGTTCACTGTCGCAACAACCAGGTATGAACTATTGACAATTAGAATGTCATGATGGATTACTATTCTTTAAGAAACTCTTGTATGTTCCTAAATTATGGTTCTTGTCACCTTCGAGTAGTCCAAATCTGTCATGACACATATACAGTTGGGCATTTTGGTAGTACTAAAACATTAGATTTAGTACAAGGATCATTCTGGTGGCCCCATATGCTACAATTTGTCGAAGGTTTTGTTTGGACTTGTGATATATGTTGCAGAGCAAAAATGCCAAGGCATCATCCATGTGGTTTATTAGAACCATTACCAATTCCAGGCAAGCCGTGGCACTCCATTGCTCTAGATTTCATCATAGATCTTCTGATCTCTAAGGGATTTGATGCGATCGTAACAGTAGTAGATCGATATACGAAGATGGCCCATTTTCTACCATGTACTAAGGAAATCTCCATTGAGGAAACCGCCGAAACTGTCATGCGTGAAGTATGTCGGCATCATGGCCTCCCCGATAGTATCATCAGCGATCGTGGACCCCAATTCGTCTCGAAATTCTGGAAGCACCTCTTTAAAATGCTCAAGGTCACTTGTAACCTCTCCTCCGGCTACCACCCACAAATAGACGTCCAAGCAGAACGAACAAATCAAATGCTGGAGGGGTATCTTCGGTGCTTTCTAAGCTATCATCAAGATGACTAGGCAGATATTCTCCACTTCGCATAATTTGAGTATAATAACTTTTTCCACTCATCGACAAAGGTTACACCATTTTATGCTTATATGGGTTGTCACCTCCCGGTGATGTGTATTTGAAACCCCAAAGTTACTCATAAATCCTTGTGCAGAGGATCGTTTGGAGCGGTTACGCAAGATACAAGCGGATTTATCTACTCATCTATAGCAAGCTCAACAAACAGACAAGGTTTACGCGGATCGTCATCGGCTTCCATCTAGTTTTAGCATTGGAGATCGGGTATAACTACTTTGACGACACATCAAGATTACTCGCCTATGCCAGAAGTTGGATTATTGGCGATTAGGTCCTTTCCGTATTATTGGAAAAATTAATGATGTTGCTTTTCGTCTCGATCTACCTCCACATATTCAGATACATCCGGTGTTTCATAGTTCTCTCCTCAAACCCTATCAAGACAACACCATCCCAAGTTGTATTAAACAACCTCCACCCCCGATCGAACTTGAAGATGGACTTGAGTACAAGGTTGCCACCATCCTCGATCCCAAGATTGTTCGCAACAGACTCTACTATTTAGTCGATTGGCCAGGATATTGTCCCAATGAGCGTACTTGGGAACCAATAGAGAATGTGACCAATGCTCGTGCTCTTCTTGAAGACTTCCATCGTCAATATCTAGAAAAACCGGGTCCTCAATCCAAAATGACTCATGACACTCGTCGTTTTAAAGGGGAGATAGTGTCATCTTGATATGGCAAGACTCGAACCCATGACCTTATGTTACATAGGTTGAGCTCTTGACCATTAGACTATATGTTGTAATACAAAGAATATTATTTTCATTTAAGTTTTACTATAGAAAATTAATGTATATTCTAGATTTCTCTGGAACATTCTAGAAACTTCAGGAGTACTCCTGAGAACACTATAAAAGGAGGCACAAGGCATTATTTCAAACCAAATCAGTTCAACGCCGGACTTAAGCCTGATAGCTACTATTGTATATTCTCTTAACACAATATATATCTTTTGTTATCATCATTCTCTCTCTCTCTCTCTCTCTCTCACTCATTCTTTCCTTCTCTCGAGAGTTCTACACCTCCCTTAGTACTAATCCTCATCTTTTAGTACTAATTCCTTCTCTGTCTTAGTATTGTTCGTGATAGTACTTCTTTGTCTTAGTACTGCTCCTGACATCGACTCACTCATTCTTTCCTTCTCTCGAGAGTTCTACACCTCCCTTAGTACTAATCCTCATCTTTTAGTACTAATTCCTTCTCTGTCTTAATACTGTTCCTGACAGTACTTTTTTGTCTTAGTACTACTCCTAACATCGACAGTACCACATGACATTATTAGAGCAAAGTTTAGTCTGCCCCCGATGTTAGTAGAAGCACTATTTTAAGTGGTAGTTTTTATTCATCAGATACATAGCCAACCACAAGATAGGATATCATGTCGAGCCTTTGAGGCATCTCGATCCCTAGATGCATCTGGAGACACTAGCTCTTGGTATAGCACTGTGGTGAGTTGGTTACTTGCTAACGGCATAGACATTAATAACCTACCCCCCCTTAAGTACAACAATGGGACTGACCAAACTCTAATATCTCATGAAGACCGTAATAAAGTGATACGCCAAGAAATATGGCAAATTTACACTCGATATAAATGGATCACCCCACGAGAGCCACTCCCATCTAAAATGTTGTACTATAAGGAACACTTCTTGCACTTCTCTCAGTTAGTTTTATTACACAACCAAGATATCTAGATACATTCTTATCAAATGCACTAAGGGTGGCCATTGGACAACTTAGGATATCATCTCACCAACTTGAGATTGAGAATGGTCGGGCTAATAGAGTCCCTAGGGAGGAAAGGCTATGTAGGTTTTGCCACATAGAGATAGAGGATGAGTATCACTTCACATGCAAGTGCCCAACTTATGCTGAGATACGAGTGGCATACCAAGACATATTAGGACCCTGTCCCACCCTCTTCAAACTATTAGATACCCTGGATGTAAAGAGACTAGGTAGGTATATCTTAGAGCTAAAACAACATAGGGAGAACCCTAAATTATAAAGTATTAACCATAACCCTTTTACTATTCATCAACTTGTAACTAGTGTAATTTTTCAGGAACAAGGGGAGACGATGAATGTGGATACACTTATGCCGCTTGGCCTCTCTCTTGAGGAAGCCGAAACGCAAAGAACAACCAAACGCCCTCGGATGTTGGGCTTCAAAATAAGTCGACACAGAGTAGAAAGGATTAAGACGATAAGGGAACGTGAGCTACGTCGACTAGAAGCTTTGGTTGGGGTACCTTTTACATTGGGGCAACGAGCCACATCCACATCGAAACCCTTTGATCTCCCACTTCTCTTCGAGAGACTTGGATGGAAATGAAATTAGGCCTAGTATAACATCATTTTCATTGTAGAACATGTTTGTTATTTTATTTTACTAGAACTATTTAGCTTAAAACTCTATTTTTATTTTTATCTTTTACTTTCGATGAATGGGTAAATATCCCATTTTTTGTTGTAAACCATTTGTCTCATGGGCCAATTTTGGTCTTAGAAGACGTTAATATATCTTTCTTTCTTTCTCTCTCTCTTTTTGGTGAAAACACACAATTATATTAATAAATGTGTGTAAAAAACAGTACTTACAATTAGTGTGACAATGGAGTATGGTCACCCACTAACTATAGTACATGGGTAGTGGAATATGTTGAATTGCCAATAGGCAAGAAAAACACTCCACTGAGGAAATAATTTCCACTTGCACCAATAAAGAAAATTGCCACATTAGTACTCCCTTCAACTTTCGTAGATATGCTTTCACTCCATGGACCATGTCTACCATCGAATACAAAAGCGTTGCGCATGTTCCAATTATTACGCAATCCCCAATATCTTAGAAATAGAAAAACGATCTCCATCTCTGATTTTAGGTCAACCTGTGTAAATTGTGCAAACACAACTGTCTAGGTGTCAAATAATATTGTGATAAAACTTGCCAAATTTGAGAAATGTAACTCCAAATCTGACAAGCAATCGAACATTGTATAAATCGATGAGTATTATCTTCCATTTGAGTAGTGCAAAGAAAGCAATTACCCGTTGCTAGTCCATGATGCTTTAGAGCTAATCCCAAAGGTAATCCTCCAATCAAAACTCTCCAAATGAAGACCTTTGCCACAAGTGACAATTTAGAATGCCAACTACATTGTAAGATCTATCACCACCCATTATCAGATTTGTGTATTTTCCATTCTTCTTCAGCCTTAGATAATAGTCATCCAAGAGACTGAACAGAGCAATGATACAAAAGATGAGTAGTTACTTGTAACAATGATGTTTGACCCCGTAAACACCAATCAATCCACGGTTGTTCTCTTGTTTGTAGAGGTAAGGGACCTTGTATCAATGCAATATTTTGTAGTTGTTGCCAAATAAACCCATAATTAGGTGTGATGTGTAATAATTCTCTCTCTCTCTCTCTCTCTCTCTCTCTCTCTCTTTAGTGTCATGTCATAATAACATTTTATGTTAGTGTCATGTTTTCTTCATATTCGTGAATATACGTTTTATGAGTTTTTGAACATTCAATTATAATTTGTAATGACATATTTTGATTCGATCTCTATAGTTCATACTCATTTTTTGTAAAGTTCTAAAGTGAAGAGATTGGCACCTTTACTAGTTGTGAGATGAGAACATCGATAATTGCAAGATGAGCTCATCATCAATACAATTATGTATTTGAACTATTTGATTATTATGTTCGTGCTTTCTAATCAATTTTTATGTTCATGCTTTCTAATGTTTAGTAGTTTTAGTAATTCCTAAGTTTTGAACTTTCAATTGTGTTGACATTTGATTCAATCAATATATAATATAGACCATAGTCATTTTTTGAAATTCCAATCTTTATTTTTTTTTCCAACTTCTAAATCCTGTCCAACTTTGATATGATTTACCATACACGTTTGATTGATTCATCATTCTTGAATGCGAATGTACGTATGGTATGTATGATTCATTCTATGCCTACAAGTATAAAATTCAAGGGATTTTGTGGCTAAAACATATGTAGATAAGTAATACTTTATGTTGCACAAAGTTCCCAAAGATATACAAACAATAATGGATGCTTTTTGGTAGTATAGTTGTGTTGTTATGTTGCAAATCAACCTCACTAAGTTAAAGTTCTTACCTTTATGTTGTCAAAAGAATCTATGAGAAGGGTGCGAAAGACAAATGCATATAATGTATAAAGTGTTTTGCAACAACCCCTTGATGTGTGTATGCATGAGTTTTTTGATGCAAATTTGTTGGGTATTTGGAGAGCACAAAGCTCTTCAGGATCGAAGGGAAAGGTTGACGACATTGTCTGTTGTGGACACACCGTGGTCTACAACTCCACACTTCTTCTCCCTCCGTCATTGATCATGGAGAGGATCCCATGCTTGAAAGAACTTTTTGGGTTCTATTGTGTGGGTTCCGTTGTCATGAAGATTTTCAGCAACGGTATGAAAATTGTGTGCAACGAATGAAATCGAGAAGGTGCAATGTGCACGTGTGAAAGGGGTGAAGGCCACACGCATATGCTAGCATGTTGTAAATAGGATTGAAATGAGAATCGTAAAAGAAAAGCTAGATGTAAAGTTAAACATGTGCACGTGTGATGTGCGCTCAATTGTAAATATAAAAATAAGACTAAGACCTAGTAACATCTAAGTGCATACATAGGGATGGAAGCAAGGCTTGAACCTTGCACCTCCAAGATAGGAGACAAATTTACTTACCATTAAAGCCACTATTGAGTGCTTTAGAATTTGTATATTTTCTTTTTCATATTCGGTATTTTGTAGGAAGCAAACATATAGAAACCGTGGGCACAAAACCATGGTTTTAGCCTGTGGCTTTAGCCCATGGTTTTTGCATGGAGAGACCTATAAAAGCTTATAGTTGGGCTTGTGTAAGGGAGGCAAGTGATGTAAGTAAAAAAAGAAACTTTTAATCAAAGATCGGAGTTATCCTAATGGTGATGTGTGTTGTCTCGTAAAACTAAAGTCAAGGGTTCAATCTCTCTCTCTCTCTCTCTCTCCATCTATCTATCTTCAATACTTTCTCGCTTACACTGCAAAAAACATCGAATCCTTCCGGTCCAAGACCCCGGTGGTCCTACTTCATTTCACGAACACACGAGGATTTCCTTAACATCTTACTTGGTGAACCCGACGTGAAAGAAGCGGTAGGAAGGATCAAGTCGAGGATCAACCGATAATTGGAGATGGCGTCCTCAAGCAATCAAGCAAGAGAGTTCGAAAGGATGATGCTAATTGTTGAGCAAATGATGAGATCTCGGGACAACGATGCGACCGTGGAGAAGGCTATCGATCGTGTCGTGAAGATCGAGGGTCAATTTGATGGAAGGAACATTACAAAGTTCCTTGACGCATATAAAAGGGAGATGAATCAGAGGGATGTGTTTGAAGCACGTCAAATCTCAAGTTTCAAGAGAGTTGCCGCCAACAACGTCCAAAGGCGGGTCATCGTGTTACGAATCCACGCTCCGATTCACCTTCACCGTTCGGCCACAACCGAGAAATCACGAATCAATGCAGCAGAAAATAGGAAACACAGAGAAAGACACGATAACACAGGGATTAACGTGGAAAACCCTATACGGGAAAAACCACGGGAGTGCAAGACTCCAAACCAAAACTATGCACAGAGAAATATACAATGGCGAGCTGCAAGGCGACGACCTTGAGCTCGCTGTCCTCGCCACAGGCGGCGGTATTACACAGAGGCGTCGACCTCTTCCTCTCTCACGCTCTATCTCTCTCACGGCTGCTCTCTCTTCACTCCTCTAGAGTGGAAAAACAGAAAAATGAGTAGCAACATAAAACTGTTTGCCCTAAGTCATATTTATACACATATGACTTTAGGGCTATTTACAAATATAGCCTCCAGGGCCCTTGGCAAAACATATTCACAAATATGTCCCCGCATCCGGATCTCTCTCCGGGTACATTCATCATCCGGCTCCGTAGCCGGGTCTTCATCATCCGGCTCCGTAGCCGGGGTCTTCATCATCCGGCTCCGTAGCCGGGGTCTACATCATCCGACTCCGTAGCCGGGTACTCTTCATCCGGCTTCATGCCGGGTACTCTTCATCCTCCGGTTCCGTAACCGCAACCGGGCTTGCCGTCATTCATCTCCGGACATCCCATCCGGAGGGACCGAAAATCCCAACAAACTCCCCCTTCACTTCGGCATGGGATGTCTCTCCAATCCGATCCTCTTCCGGCATGCTTCCAGCTTGTCGGGTGTGAGCACCTTGGTCAGCATATCCGACCCGTTCTCGTCCGTGTGGATCTTCGTCAGCACGAACTCCTTGTCTTCTATCCTTTCTCGGATCCAGTGGTATCTACGCTGGATGTGTTTCGTCCGGGAATGGTAGGCCGCGTTCTTCGCAAGGTGGATGGCACTCTGACTATCGCAGTAGAGCCGGTACTCCTCCTGCCGGATACCGAGCTCTCTAATGAATTCCTTCATCCATATTATTTCCTTGCCGGCTTCAACAGCCGCCATGTACTCCGCCTCCGTGGTTGACAACGCAACCGTCTTCTGCAGCCTCGACTGCCACGAAACAGCTCCCCCTGCATACGTCATCACATACCCGGATGTGGACCGGCTGGTATCCGCATCAGCCGACATGTCCGAATCGGTAAATCCATCGAGTTCGGGCTTACCGGAGCCGAATCGGAGGCACATGTTCGAAGTGCCCTTTAGGTATCGGAGTATCCATTTGACCGCGTTCCAGTGCTCTTTGCCGGGATTGCTCATGTACCGGTTCACCACTCCGACTGCATATCCTATGTCCGGTCGGGTACACACCATTGCGTACATCAAGCTCCCGACGGCAGAGGCATATGGTACTTTCATCATGACCTCCTTCTCAGCCTTTGTCTTGGGGCTTTGCTTCCTGGACAGCTTGCAGTTTGCCGGGAGTGTTGACCCGACCGGTCTTGCTTCCGACATGTTGAACCGGTGAAGCACCTTTGTCACGTACTTCTCCTGTGACAACCACAACTGCTTCTTCTTCCGGTCCCGGATGATGTGCATCCCTAGTATTTGCCTCGCCGGACCCAGGTCCTTCATTGAGAAGGTTCGGTGAAGAGCCTTCTTCAACATCCGTATCTTGACCTGGTCTCGTCCGACGATCAACATGTCGTCCACGTACAGGAGGAGTATTAGAAAGTCTCCTCCTTCGAACTTCTTCACAAACACGCAGTGATCGGTCTGCGTTTTGTGGTACCCTTCGTCTGTCATGAAGGAGTCGAACTTCCGGTACCATTGCCGGGGAGCCTGCTTCAGACCGTAGAGGCTCTTCTTCAACCGGCATACCAGGTGCTCCTTTCCTTTCTTCTCGAATCCTTCCGGTTGCTGCATGTAGATCTCTTCTTCGAGGTCACCGTGAAGGAATGCCATCTTCACGTCCATCTGTTCTACCTCGAGGTCCATGCTTGCCGCTATGCTCAGCACCGTCCGGATGGAGGTCATCTTCACTACCGGGGCAAATATCTCGTCGAAGTCGACGCCCTTCTTCTGCTGGAACCCCTTCACCACGATCTTGGCTTTGTATCTCGGGGGGTTTCCGGCATCTCCCGGTTTCAGCTTGAACACCCACTTGTTTAGAAGTGCCCGCTTTCCTTTCGGCAACTCCACAAGTTCATATGTGTGGTTCTCATGCAGGGAATCCATCTCCTCCTGCATGGCACTTAACCACCTGCGGCTATGTGTGTCAAGCTCTGCTTCTTCAAAACTCTCCGGCTCCCCCTCGTCGGTTAGCAGCACGTGCTCTGGTTCCGGAAATCTCCGGGGGGCCCTTCTCTCTCTTAGAGGATATCTCCGTTCCGGGGCTTCGGTAACCGGCTCCTCCATTTCCTCTTCATCCGAATCCATTTCGGGATCGGGGCCGGTTTCGGTATCAGTTTCATCTTCCTCGGCCGGTTCTGTTTCTTCACCGTCTTCGGCCGGATCCTCGAGTGCTAACCGGTCCCTTGCCGGTCGGGACTGCTCTTCGTAGAGTTGATTCTCACCGGTCGACTTTGAGCTCTTCATCTTCTTCTCCGACTCCCAGTCGGCGAGTGTCTTGTCCTCCATGAAGATGATATCACGACTCCTGAATATCTTCTTGTCGACCGGGTCCCATACTCGGTAGCCGAACTCGTCGTTGCCGTAACCGAGGAATATGCATGGCCGGGTCTTTGGATCTAGCTTTCCTCTCCGGTCCTTTGCCACATGCACATATGCGAGACACCCGAACACCTTCAGATGCCGGTAGGATACTTCCCTACCGGTCCACACTCTCTGCGGCGTGTCTCCGTCCAAAGGTACTGAGGGTGATCTGTTTATCACGTATGTCGCCGTCGACATTGCCTCAGCCCAAAACCCCTTGGGTAATTTCGCATGCGCCAGCATACTCCGGACCCTCTCCATTATGGTCCGGTTCATCCTCTCGGCCAGCCCGTTCAGTTCCGGCGTCTTCGGCACAGTAAACTCGAGCCGGATTCCCTTCGAGCGACAGTACTCCTCGAACTGCACCCGGTATTCCCCTCCGTTATCCGCTCGTATCGCTTTCAGCTCCTTGCCGGATTCCCTTTCCACTCTCGCGTGGAGTTCTTTGAAGACGGACAATACTTGGTCCTTTGTCTTCAACGGTGCCGTCCACAGCTTCCGGCTGTGATCATCTATGAATGTTACGAAGTACTGGGCTCCGCCATGTGACTTCGTTTCTACCTGACACACATCAGTGTGCACCAACTCCAATGGTGCGCTACGTCTCGTCGGTGGCCTTGAGTGGAAGGAGGCTCGGTTCTGCTTACCGGCCAGGCAATCAGTGCACTTCTCCAGATGCACATGCTTCACTGGGATAAGGTTGTCTTCTGCAAGCCTCTTCATCCCCTTCTCACTCATGTGGCACAGTCTCTTGTGCCACAGCTCACCGGCAGTGTCGGCTGCCACGTTCAACTCTTCCGGACACAACCGGGCATTCATAAGGTACAGTGTGTTGACTTTCCGGGCCCGAGCCACTATCAGGCTCCCTTTGCTGAACTTCATGACACTGTTCCGGATGCTACCCGTGTAGCCTTCATCGTCTAGCCTCCCGGCCGAAATCAGGTTCAATCGAACCTCCGGAACGTGTCGAACATCCTTAAGCAGCATTTTGCATCCGGTCGAGGTTGTCAACCACACGTCTCCTATGCCGGCAATCCGGCACGTACCTTCCTTTCCCATCCGGACACAGCCGTGCTCACCGGCTGTGTATGATGAGAAGTATTTCTTCTCGGGGGTCAGGTGGAACGACGCTCCGGAATCGACCACCCAGGTCATCTCTACATCGGCAAGATTTAGCTCCCTTTCTTCGGTAATGAGCATTATCTCTTCTTCACTTGCCGCGAGTGCCGTCGTTCCTTTCCGGTCCTGCCCTCGCCGATCCGGACCTCTCCGGTCCGTGGATCCCCGGTATGCACCGTTTCGCTCCGGTGACTTCTTCGAATCGGTGTCGTCGGCTCCGTTGTCTTTTCGGTAATGCCGACAATTCTTCCGGAAGTGCCCCGGCTTCCCACAGTGGAAGCATGTGGGTCTTCCTCTTGACTGCGACCGGGTCCCCGACTTCTCTCGTCTTTGCGGACTCCGGTTCCATTGTCTTCCCCGATCCGATTCGGTAAGCAGCGCCTTCGGGTCGGAGGCCGGTTCTTTATCTCTCCGACGCGCTTCTTCGTTCAAAATACTTGTCTTTACCGTTTGTAGAGACAAGTTATCTTCGGTGCAGGAGGTGCTGAGAGTCACCACCAAGTTCTCCCAGCTTTCCGGCAATGTACACATCAGAATGATGGCTTGCATTGCATCCTCCAACGGGAACTTGATCGCCGCAAGCTGGTTCACGAATCCCATGAACGTGCTCACGTGTTCCACCATACTCTCGCCGTCCCGGTACTTGAGGTTCACTATCTTCCTCATCAGGGAGGTCCGGTTCAACGCATTCTTCCTCTCGTAGAGGCCCGACAGCTTCCGCCACATCTCATATGCGTTGGTGTCGTTCGCCACATGTTGTAGAACGCTCACGTCGACGTATTGCCGAATGGTTGCAACGGCTTTCCGGTTCAGAAGCCTCCATTCCGTCTCAAGTAGCCCCTTCGGTATTTCCGACCTGTCAATCGGTTCGTACAGGTCCCGAACAATCAGAAGATCCTCCATCTTGATCTTCCAATCGGCGTAGTTCTGCGCATTCAGCACCATCATCCCCGGCTGCCCGCTGCTGCCGCCTTCCATTTTCCGCACTGCCGTCGCTCTGATACCACTTGTTACGAATCCACGCTCCGATTCACCTTCACCATTCGGCCACAACCGAGAAATCACGAATCAATGCAGCAGAAAATAGGAAACACAGAGAAAGACACGATAACACAGGGATTAACGTGGAAAACCCTATACGGGAAAAACCACGGGAGTGCAAGACTCCAAACCAAAACTATGCACAGAGAAATATACAATGGCGAGCTGCAAGGCGACGACCTTGAGCTCGCTGTCCTCGCCATAGGCAGCGGTATTACACAGAGGCGTCGACCTCTTCCTCTCTCACGCTCTATCTCTCTCACGGCTGCTCTCTCTTCACTCCTCTAGAGTGGAAAAACAGAAAAATGAGTAGCAACATAAAACTGTTTGCCCTAAGTCATATTTATACACATATGACTTTAGGGCTATTTACAAATATAGCCTCCAGGGCCCTTGGCAAAACATATTCACAAATATGTCCCCGCATCCGGATCTCTCTCCGGGTACATTCATCATCCGGCTCCGTAGCCGGGTCTTCATCATCCGGCTCCGTAGCCGGGGTCTTCATCATCCGGCTCCGTAACCGGGGTCTACATCATCCGACTCCGTAGCCGAGTACTCTTCATCCGGCTTCATGCTGGGTACTCTTCATCCTCCGGTTCCGTAACCGCAACCGGGCTTGCCGTCATTCATCTCCGGACATCCCATCCGGAGGGACCGAAAATCCCAACACATCGAGATTCAAGAAAGGAAGACAACGTGGTCAAAGTTTGAAAGAGCAATATTATCGGAGTTTGCGATGGAAGATTTGTCGTGGATGACTCGACATGTCTTGATGAAGTGGATAGAAAAGAAAAATAAGAAGATGAGCGCCTCAATGGTATACGACGAGTTCAACCAGATGTTTAGTCGTCTCCCTGCCACGGACCAAGTGCTGCTTGAGGAGGACAAGACTTTGTACTTCCTAAAAGTTTTGGATATGAAGGATAGACGAGAATTGGGGACTCTCCTCGAAGATGATACCCAAGTGAATGGGCTTGTGGAAGACTGGGTTGCGGTGAAGAGAGCATGCAACAAGATCGATAGGCGTCATGAATGGCTTGAAGATATTGACTTGGTAAGGTCAAACATAGAAAAAACAAGACCATCTAAAGAAGTCGAGTTGCCTAAACAAAGCAACCTACATGAAAAGAAGATTGATGATGACTCGAGGACAGAGAAGGCCACTTCGAGGGAGGATGAATGTTTCGGAACATGCGTCGTGTTCGAAACATCGGATGATGAAGGAGCAAGCTTAATCGAAGCTTGCATCAAGGGAGATAAAGAGTGTGAGGTCGACATGATGGAGGATCTAGCCACTAAAATCGACATCAAGGAGGTGGCTATGAAAGGAACAACAAGTGTCGGCAATGACCACGGCCAAATTTTCTCCGCACTTGTTCCAAAGACTTGGGCAATTGCATCCAAGAACCAACGTGAGACCCAAGAGACGGAAGGTGTCGGCGAGGAGCCGAAGGTCAAAACTAATACATGAGACGAAGAGGGAAGCATAATCGAGGCTTGCTCGATCAAGAGGGTTAATGGGTACGAGTTCCATGAGTCTATAGAGGTAGCCACGAAAGAAGCCATCGAGTCGGAGGTGGCTATGGACGAGTCAATGGAGAATGACCATGTTGAGACTTTCCCGCCACTAACTCTAGAGACTTTGGCAGTTGCGTTCGAAAGGTAACATGAGACCGAAGAGACGGAAGGTGGCAGAGAGAAAACAAAGGTCAAAGTCGATGCATATGACGAAGAGATAGCCGAGAAGGTGGCTATGGGCGAAACGACGGAGGATGGTAATACCAATGATTCTTGCCCACTAATTCTAGAGACTTCAACGGTTGTGTCCAAGAACCAATGTGAGACTAGAGAGACGGGAGGTGGCAGCAAGGAACGTAGAGCCGGAAGTGAGTTCGAACAGAAGATGATCCGGCCGGAATTCCGGCCTAAACAAAAACCAAACCAAGTGGAAGTGGATTTGGCCGAAATCTGATCGGTTAAGCCCGACCCGGATGGAAATCGTTCCAGCCGGAAGCCGATCAGACGAGACCAATCCGAAAAGAAGCTAATTCGACTCAACCGGAGGTCGAACCGGTCGAGGCCAGTAAACACGAGGAAATGGAAGCGAACCTGGACCGAAATCAATCGATCGAACCCGACCCGACCCGAAAGGGGGCCAACTCGGTTGAAACCAATCAGCCAAGTCCAATTCAGTCGAATACAAATCCGAATGGCAACTGATTCAACCGAAAGTCGATCGGACGAGACTGATCTGGAAAGAAGTCAAGGTTGATGAAGACAAGGAAGAGGCCAAGCAAGCACACTACCATGGACAATAAGGGCCAAATGAGCCAAGCAGATTTGAAGGGTGTTACCGAGGATGAGATCTCGACTAAGGAGGGCTCTTACATGAAGATCATCAACTCTAACGCGAGATTGTACGTGTCAGGAATAGTACTAAGCAGAGATGGAATTAGTACTAAAGAAGAGCAGTACTATTAGTACTAAGAGGACGGGACTGCGTAAGACTCCCGAGAGAGAGAGAGGATGATAACAGCCAATATATTATGTGAAGGATACTTAGTACAAAATGGCTAATAGGCTTAAGACTGGCGTTGAACCAATTTGGTTCAAAACAATGCCTTGTGCCTCCTTTTATAGTGTTTTTAGGAATAATCCTGAAGCTTCTAGAATGTTCCAGAGAGATCTGGAATATACATCAATTTTCTATGATAAAACATAAATGAAAATAATATCCTACAAATTACAATTCATAGTCTAATGGTAAGAGCTCGACCCATGTAGCATAAGGTCATGAGTTCAAGTCTTGCCATATCATGACACTATCTCCCCCTTAAAGACGACAAGTGGAACGAGTCGGCGCTAATTGCGGACCGGGTTTGTCCGGATACTTTCGGTGGAAATCAGCAAGAAGATCCTGTGCATTGGCAACATGCTCGACGGGTTCCCAAGTACGTTCGCTCGGACTATAACCGAGCCAATCGACCAAGTAATAAAGTTTGTTGCGAACAAGTTTGGAATCGAGGATGGCAGCAACTTCATACTCCGGGCCGACGTCCAACTCCAGCGGGGGCGGCGGTGGTGTCACACGATCGGGAATGGTGTTTGCTTTATAAGGTTCAAGAAGAGAACAATGGAAAACCGGATGTATCTGAAGCTGTGGAGGGAGATCAAGGCGGAATGTGCCATCATTAATCTTACCCATAATACGGAAGGGACCGAGTCGTCGATAATCCAACTTGTCGCACGGTCGAGTAGTCTTGATTTGACGACGTAAGAGCCATACTCGATCTCCGATGGCAAAAGAGGAAGGAATCTGATGACGATCCGCATAAGTCTTCTGTGTGTGTTGAGCATGACGAAGGTGAGTAGAGAGATCCATCTGGATCTTGCGTAGCCTCTCCAAATGATCCTTGGCACGAGGATTGGTAGGTAGCTCCGGGGTGTCGATCACCGACCAACGAGGATGGAAAAACCGGTATAAGCGAAAAATGGGGAGACCCGAGTCGAGGAGTGAATAACATTATTATATACAAACTCCGCAAAGTGGAGAAGCTCGGCCCAATCGTCCTATTGATAACTCAGGAAACACCGGAGATATTGCTCCAGCGTTTGGTTTGTTCGTTCCGCCTGCCCGTCGGTCTGAGGATGGTAGCCGGAGGAGAGATTGCAGGAGACCTTGAGCATCTTGAAGAGATGCTGCCAAAATTTGGAGAAAAATTGCGGTCCTCAGTCACTGATGATACTGTCTGGGAGGCCATGATGCCGAAATACCTCACGCATAACAAGGGTGGCGGTTTCCTCGCTAGTGATGGCTTTAGTACAAGGCACAAAATGTGCCATCTTCGTATATCGATCGACAACGGTTAGGATAGCATCGAACCCCTTCGAGACCGGCAGATCTGTGATAAAATCAAGACAAATAGACTGCCACGGCTTACTTGGAATCGGTAAGGGTTCCAACAAGCCATATGGATGGTGTCGTGGCATCTTTGCTCGGTAGCAAGCATCACAAGTCCGAACGTAGTCGTCGACAAAACGGCGCATGTGGGGCCACCAAAAAGATCGTTGCACTAGCTCCAACGTCTTAGTACTACCGAAATGTCCCTCCGTATGGGTGTCGTGACAATGTTGGACAATTTGAAGGCGACAGGAGCAATCGGGGACATATACGCGCTTTTTAAAGAATAACAAACCATCATGATATTCGAATTGTCGGTAGTCAATACCTGGTTGTTGAGACCAAGAACAGGATGCTCGAGAAGTATCAATGTGCGCCAAGATGTCTTGAGCAAAACTATCCGTCTTCAAGGTTGCACGTATGTCATCGGTAATCCGTGAATCCATCGAGGTGTGAAAAATCCGCGTTGTGTGCAATCGTGTTGGTCCCAAGATTACTTGCTTTTGATTATCAAATGTTGCATCACCAAGACGAGGTGCAAGATATGAACGTCGTGATAGTGCATCTGCTTTTCCTTGCTGCTTCCCCGGTCGATATGTGATTTTGAAGTCGAAACGCGTGAGGAATTGCGCCCACTGAGCTTGCCGTCGATTTAGTACGCGAGCGTTCTGAAAATAAGCAAGATTTTTATGATCGCTAAAGACAATGACCTGATGTGGAGAGCCCTCTAAGAAATGCCGCCATTGTACAAATGAATCCACGATGGCTAATAACTCCTTGTCATGTATTTCGTAGTTGATTTCTGCGACATCGAATTTGCGCGAATGGAAAGCCACCGGATGCAACTCTTCTTTATCTCCTTGTTGAGAAAGGATGCTACCGAGGGCAAAATCTGATGCGTCGGCCTCCATGATGAATGGTTTTCTTGTATCCACATGAGCTAGAATCGGTGCTGATGTAAAGGCTTTCTTAAGATGCCGAAAAGCCATATCTGCTTCTATGGACCAAAGAAATGCTTGGCCCTTCTTCGTAAGTTGTGTGAGAGGTAAAATAATCTTTGAGTAATCCTGTATAAACTTACGGTAGAAGTTAGCAAAACCTAGAAAACATTGTACATCTCGTACCGACCGTGGAATTTGCCACTCTAGTACAGTTTGGATTTTAGCTGGATCCATGGCGATGCCCTTTGAGGAGATGACGTAGCCTAGAAATTCCACTTGCTTGCAGTCAAAGCTACATTTTTCTAGCTTGGCATAAAGACCATTCTCGCGGAGTAGCTTTACTACTAATAGTACATGAGAATCGTGCTCTTCCTGGTCTTCCTGGGTCTTCGAATAAATCAATAGATCATCCAGATAAATGATCAAACAGATATCCAAGAGGTCTCTGAATATATCATTTGCCATGTGTTGGAAGACTGCGGGTGCATTGGTTAGGCCAAACGGCATAACAGTATACTCGAAATGCCCATACCGCGTGCAAAAGGCGGTCTTCCATTCATCTCCCGGTCGGATCCACACGAGGTTATACGCTCCTCGTAGGTCGATTTTAGTAAAAAACTTGGCACCATTAACTTGCTCTAAAAGACTTGATATAAGAGGAAGTGCATGCCTATTCCGGATGGTGACTTTATTCAATCCGTGGTAATCAACAACAAGACGAAGTGAGCCATCTTTCTTCTTGACAAAGAAGATGGGTGCACTGCCTGGAGATTTCGAATGATGGATGAACCCGCTTGCCAAGTTCTCCTCTATGTAGGCTCGAAGGACTTCTAACTCGATGGGTGACAAGTTGTAAACTGGTCCCCATGGTGGCTCGGTTCCTAGTTGTAAATCGATGGGACAGTCATAGGGACGGTGATGAGGAAGGGTACCGGCTTTTACCTTGTCAAATACATCGGCATAAGGATGATATTTTGCTGGAAGTTGTACTGAGGAGTCCTTCTTAATAGTGCTGGAAGGATGTACTGATATTGGAAATAGGAACATTGCCTCCTTGGGTCCTTCTTCGCGTAGTTGATGGAGTGAAATGGTCGAAACTCGGTGAGTTGATTCTTGGGGTGGTCGATATCGGACTTCTCTTGTTCTCCAATTTATGGCGGATTATGTAATTCAAACCAAGGTATTCCTAGGACAATGGGATGCTCTGGACTACTAATTATATTAAATGATATTACACACACAAAACTACCTAGGACAACTTGAATGGGTTCTGATTTTTCTACAATATGCCCGGAAGCAATGGGACGACCATCAATGACTACTACAGATGCGGGACAAGGAAGTTTTCTTAAGGATATCTGAGAAGCTTGGGCAAAATTTCGATCCATGAAACAGGAATTAGCTCCGGAATCTAAAAGTGCTAGGACGGGTACTGGGGGAGTACTTTTAGTACTAACAATGACTTGGGCTAGGAACACATTGCTAACTTGCTTGGAAGGAATGGAACCACTAATGGGTTGTACAGATCTAGGGCTGCTGTCCAACCAAACGGCTCCTATTTTGGTTGGACTCAATTGTTTAACTCTTCATCTAATTGACTAAGGATTTCAAATTTATTTGAGATACTTGGGCTATTAGTACTATGAATACTATCAAACACTCTATTAGTACTATTAATACTATCAAACACTCCTAAGGGAAGAATTGACTCGGGTTTAGTACAAGCTACAATTTGATTTACCCGTCTTCTTGGCCTATGGGGACAATTGATTGCGATATGCCCTGGTCCACCGCAATAAAGACATAATCGATTTGCACGTCGTCGTTGCTTTTCTTCTTCCGATAACGGGCCACGTCAACGCATGGTATCGATCTCCATCGGTGTCGAAGTATTTGCTTGAGGTATGTCTTGTGCAAACGGTTTAGCCGCGACTGCGGCGTAAGTGGGCTCCGGCCTAGCGCGTGGTATCTGTAATTGACGTTCCGAACGCCATTCGAAAAGGCGGTTGTCACATCGGACCGCTCGACTGATTGCCTCTGTAAGAGACTTTGGTTCTTCGGGGAAAGTTAGAAGTAGATCTTTGACACCGTTTCGCTCCATTAGTGCTTGATCATCCCAGGGTATGTCTGAAGTGAGTAGGCGGAAATCCGCCGCGTAGGCAGAGGCTGGACGATCGCCTTGACGCAATCGCCGGATCTTGTTGATTGTCGTCCTGATGCTGTCGATGTCTCCAAAGCAGGCTTTGAACTCACTAATAAAATCTTCAAAGTTATTAAGCAAGGGCCATTGTTTTTCTAGAAGCGGAGCGAACCATGCTAAGGTTGAGCCGCTAAGCAATGTGCCTATTAAGCCGACTCGGGATGCATCAGTGGGGTATCGGGAAGGATGCATTTGGAGGACTAATCGTACCTGATTAAGGAATCCCCTGAATTGCGATCGCGTTCCATCAAATTTCACAGGAAGTCCAATCTTCGGCTCTTTATGAAATCCCTGGGGACTTGATCCTTGTTGTTGCAATGCCGCTTCGAGTTGTTGCACCCGTAACGCTAACTCCCCATGTTGTTGTTGCGTTTGTTGCTTTTCTAGAGCGATTTGTTGCAGATCCCCTATCAGCCATTGGTTTTCTTGTTCCAAGGCAACAAATTTTTCTTTTAAGCATTGTAGCTCGGAGAAAATGGATTGATATTCTTGGGCGCTAACAGTAGCCATAGTATAGGGAAAAGGGTAGGAGGGAAAATTGGTTCAAACTGTCAGGAATAGTACTAAGCAGAGATGGAATTAGTACTAAAGAAGAGCAGTACTATTAGTACTAAGAGGACGGGACTGCGTAAGACTCCCGAGAGAGAGAGAGAGAGAGAGAGAGGATGATAACAGCCAATATATTATGTGAAGGATAAGTACAAAATGGCTAAGAGGCTTAAGACTGGCGTTGAACCAATTTGGTTCAAAACAATGCCTTGTGCCTCCTTTTATAGTGTTTTTAGGAATAATCCTGAAGCTTCTAGAATGTTCCAGAGAGATCTGGAATATACATCAATTTTCTATGATAAAGCATGAAAATAATATCCTACAAATTACAATTCATAGTCTAATGGTAAGAGCTCGACCCATGTAGCATAAGGTCATGAGTTCAAGTCTTGCCATATCATGACAGTACGACAAAGGTGGATGAAGTGCGGAGTGCCTTGACCAAGGAGATGGTTGGAATGAAGGTGGAACATGCATAAAGCCTAGATGGTTATGCTCAGAAGCAGACCAAGGGGACATGACAACTGGTCATGGTAAAGCAAAGAATGAGTGAATGATATGGTGGATTGGGTGGCGACAATGGTTCGAGTGAAGGGAATGGACATGCTTGGGAAAGTCTCGACACGGTCATCCGTTGTGGACTCTTCCATAGCCATTTGTGACTCGATGTCGTAAGGATAATCGCAATGGCAAAGCTTACTTCCATATTCCTCATGGTCGTGATCATGCTCACCGCGTGTACCGCGGCCAATGCTAGGTCTGTAGGGCGGGACCGTGAAGAGGAGCGACAAGATCGACGTAGTGAGGGAGACATTGAAGAAGTAGAGACGCCTAAACAAAGCCACCACTTAATTATGTCGTGAAAAATCTATCACTACGTGCGGATTGTGAGGCAGAACCGTGGGGGTTCTAAACCGGAAGGATTCGAAGTTTGCACTAGCTTTAGCGAGAAAGTATTTAAGATAGATTGAAAGAGAGAGAGACTAAGATAAGATAGAACGCTTGACTTTAGATTGAGAGAGATTGAAATGGAGAGAGAGATTAAGGTTGAACCCTTGACTTTAGATTTGAGGAACAAGATATATCATCAATTGGATAACAAATTTTCTTCTTATTAAATTCTTTATTAATACATCGCTCCTTTTTCTTTTTCATCCACTCTTTTATAGATGACCCCATGCATATGATGCATGTGAGGATGAAAGACATGCATGTAATGGACAAAATGCATGAGATGCATGAGCGCCAAATGGCAAACATGCATCACATGCATTCCATGCATTGTATGCATGTCTTGTACCCTCACGTGTATCATATGCATGGGGACATCTATAAAAGAGTGGATGAAAAAAATCAAAAGGGGCGATGAATTAATCAAGAATTTAATAAGAAGAAAATTCATTATCCTATTGATGATATATCTTGTTCTTCAAATCTAAAGTCAAGAGTTCAATCTTAATCTCTCTCTCCATTTCAATCTTTCTCAATCTGTTTCAAAATTGGAATCTTAATCTCAATCTCTCTCTCTCAATCTATCGTAAATCCTTTCTCACTAAAGCTAGTGCAAACTTCGAATCCTTTTGGTCCAGGACCCCGGCGGTTCCGCCTCACGATCCGCTCGTAGTGACGGATTTTTCACAACATCGTGACAACAAAGGAGTTGTGAAGGGCCTCGGTAATAGACACGCCGATTGCAAAGGTCGAGGTGCACGGGACCAAACGAGTCGAGGAGCACTAAACCGAAGGGGTCATGGGATGCATGTCCGGATTGGACGAGGAGCGCAAGCGAGGCGTCGGGACGCCAAGAGAGAAGGCGGGAGTGACGAACCAGCCAGAGTTGACACAATGAGACCTCAAGTTGAGCTTGAGGGGGAATGTTGAGAGACAAGCTCAACATGGGCCGAATCGGTTGAAGAAGCCGAGAGCCGAATCGGTTGGAAGCCGATTGACTAGGCCCAAATCGGGTGAAGAATCTGAGAGCCAAGAGCCAAGAGCCGAGTCGAATGAAATATGAAAAGGTCGTTAGGGGCCTATAATCCTATTATAGTAAATAGGAATATTATAGGTAGAATTATTGTCAGGCTCATTTATGAACATTCAAGTACTGATGATACTTGTGTCAGCCCAATTGTTAGGGCTTGTATAAAAAGTGCTCATTGAGCACGGTGTATGTATAGAGTGTTCATTATTTGAAATTGAAGTATTGTTATCTGCTCTCTTTGTTTCTCTCTCACTGTGTATCATTCTTTGTGTTTACCTAACTGTCGAGTTCTGAACAATCGACTATGTACTCAGCGTTTATCGCACACACTTCTCCACACTAATACTTTTACACACCGAATATACAAGGTAGGTGGGGTTTCTACTGTGATTGTGGATGGATGGGGACATTAGCCACTTTTTGACCTACTTTCGTCGATTCGTCATCGCACATTTTGTTAGAGAAGGGGTTTGGGAGTTTGTGCCCGAGGTAGGGTTTCATTCTGAACCCATTGACCCATTTTGGCATTACTTCTCCTACTAAAGTACCGAGTTGGTACATCCTGTTCAATCCATCCACAATCTAGAAGGGTCCAGTCCACCAGAACCATAGTTTACCCAGCATATTCCCGAGTCGAGTCTAGAAGACCAAAACCCTTTGCCGATACCAAAGGATTGCTCCATGCCTTTTTGGTTCTGGTCGACAAAGGCTTTCCGCCGACGTTGATCCTACTCAAGGTTGCTCAGGCTGGTGATCCTGGCTTCCCCGACCTCGAGAAGTTGCTCTAACCACTTCAATTTGGACTCGGATTCCAATAGGCGTTCGATTGTTTGAACTCGTAAGCTCGGTACTTGAAATTCCACTGGCATCACTACTTCCAAGATGAATGCTAATCGAAATGGGGTAGATTTAATACTAGTTTTGTAGGACATTTAGTAGGTCCAAAGCGCACTATGCAGTTTCTTATCCCAATAAGTTTGATTCGCATTCATGATTTTTTTCAATATATTCTAGATTGGCTTGTTCGTGGATTCGGCTAGCCCGTTCGTCTGAGGGTAATATGGCATGCTCTTCTTGTGAACGACAGCGTAGTGGGCCGTGAGTTCATGGACCAACTTGTTGATGAAGTGACCCCCTTGGTCACTTACTAGTTTGATTGGACCGTTGTATCTACACCAAACGTGTTTGTACACAATTTTGGTCGTGGATGCGGCTATGTTGTCCCGGAGAGCTTTAGCTTCGACCCATTTGGTGCAGTAGTCGGTCACAACGATGATATATTGATTTTTGTAAAAGTTAAGACAAACCGACTCAGCCAGATAGCAATAGAGAATAAGCGCAGGTTTAATGGAAGCTTCAAAACACACAAAGAATACACGAGAGTGATAGAGACAGCAGAACAACATAAACTCAATTTCAACAATAACACTCTATAGTACATACAATTTTCCTACATAACACTTTTTATACACATGTGTAATGGATTGACAAGTACTTCAATGCTCACACAAGCGACTGACACTAACTCCAAGGAGTATGCTTACATACTAGGCGAAGATTGTAGGCCTGTAACGGCCTACCGGTTACAGTCCAATCCGGCTCTTCGTTCCAGATACCGATCCGGATACCTATCCAGTTCTCCGTTCTGGATACTGATTCGGCTCCGTCTGCGGCTTATTCAGCCGATCTGGATCTAGTTGAGCTTGTCCTCTCAACACTCCCCCTCAAGCTCAACTTGAGGTTGGATCGCTATGTCACTGTCTGCCGAGCCTTGAAGTCAGCTTCTTCTGGCGTCTTCTCGCCTTGCTTGTGCTCCTCGACCCATCCGGTTTCGGTTTCCACGACCCGTCCGATCTCGCACACCTCGACCTTCTCGGTTGGCTTGTCTCCTCATAAGGCACATCTCAGCTCCTTCGATGTTGCGACTCTTGCGTTTCTTGACCCATAGGTTCCTCCGTGTTGGTGTCGACTTCCGTTGCCTCCTTGTCCGCTTGGCCTTGAGTTGATTCGGCTCCTCCGAATTTAACACCTCTTCTGAATCGAGTACTTCCGATTCGTTCCGGCTCTCGTCAGAATTGGTTGACTCCAATTCGTCCTCAACCTTCAAGCCCTTTACCACATCAGACCATGTCCGGGTCTTGGCCTTCGTTTTCCGGTCGTCTCTGTCCTTCTTGACTCTGCCACTGTCGCCGTTTGTTCTGACTTCTTCGGATGTGTCGAGTTCTTCAGTCGACTCAACTCCCTTTTTCTTCTTGTCTCCACTTGTTTTGGTTTTCTTCTCTCCGGCTCCTTGTGTGGTGCCATTACCTACCTTTCCGGTTTCTGATCCGGTTCTCCCCGTATCAGTACCGGTTCTCCCCCTCAAGTGTAGCATGTCAAGATGCCGAAGACCAAGCATCTCCGAAAAATATTGCAACTTGTCGGTTCCATGGGCCTTCGTGAAAATGTCGGCAACGTACTGATCCGTTCGAACATACTGGACTTCGACTTCACCGGTTAAGACCCGCTCGCACACAAAGTGGTAGTGCACTTCGATGTGCTTTGTCCGAGCATGGAACACAAGGTTTTTGGAAATATATCAGGATCAGAGTCGGTACTTCGATCCAGAGGTCTTGCAGTAGCCGTCAAAGCTAGATGGATTCACAAGTGGCAACGGTAGCGCCCTGATACTCAACCTTAGTGCTCGATAGAGCCACAGTCGGCTGCTTTTTGCTGCTCCACGCAACAACTACGCTACCTAGATAGAACATGTAACTGGAAGTGAACCGACGATCTAACGCATCACCGGCCCAGTTGGCATCCGTATATCCGACTAGCTTTTCGGTTATAGCGTGTCAGTATAGCATACCCTGGTCCTTAATGCCGCTAACATACCTCAGTATTTGGTGCATGCACTGAAGGTGCTCCACGGTCGGCTTCTACATAACAATTTGTCAGAACCATTTCTCGTTGCAGGTCAGTCCGGAGTCGGGACAAGGCTTTAGGTTCCGTTCCAGGGGTGTGGATAATGGTCGGCAATCCATCATGCCGAACTTGTACAACATATTTAACACATAGTGTCATTGTGAGAGCAGTATGTCATCAGGGGTATGGATCACTTTGATCCCGAGGTCCTTCATTTCGAATGCATCCGACAATTGGGACTTCACTCGACCGATTTCAATGAGGTCAGGCCTAGTAGCAACCAAGTCGTCGACGTACAATAAAATACATATCGGACCTTCAAGATCTTTTCGGATGAACAACAAAGAGTCGAACTTTGAGGTTGCAAACCCCGTCTTACGCAACCATTATGTGATTTTCGAATTCCAAGCTTGGGGGGCTTGCTTCTGGCCATAAAGCAACATCTTGAGTCGGCACACTACCGACTTCTTCATCTCCAACTGAAATCTAGGGAGTTGGATCATGTAGACTTGTTCTTCAAGGTCTCCTTGAAGAAATGCATTCTTCACATCCATCTGATGAAGATGCCACCCCCGTGCCACAACAACTGCCAGCACCACACGAACCATTGTCATCTTCGCTACCGGAGTGAAGGTCTCGTCGTAGTCGATTCTGTGGGTCTGCGCGTATCCTTTGGCCACTAATCGAGCCTTATACTGGTTGACCGAACCGCCGGCATTGTACTTTACCTTGTACACGCACTTGCAACCGATCTGTTTGCAATGTCGGGGAGGATCAACTAGGTTCCAGTTGTCGTTGGCATCGAGTGCCCGCATCTCTTCCTCCATAGCGGCACACCAATGCGTGTCCTTTGCCGCATCTGCGTAGCTCTCTAGCTCACGCACTTCCGCCACTTTTGTCATGTACACATAGTGATGCACCATGTACTCATTGTACCCATACCATTTGACCAGGTTCTTTTGGTGGGTCGATTGGTGTAACTTCTCATTACCCAATTTTAAGGCCCACTTGGCCGACTCGGACTTCATAACCGAAGGTCTATCTTCGTTCCTTCCAGAGTCAGACTCACTCTAATTCAACTCTTCCCTGCCGGTGTCGTATTCCGACATCTTCTTCTTCCCTTTTTCTTTGTGCGTGAACCCTCTCCTCGATTCCTTACGCGGAGAAAGCACAACTGAGTCTCCACTACTCACTTGCTCTTCATCTAAACTAGCCAATCAGACTCGGTCGCTCATTCAGCCTGCTTAGCTAGAATGAGATCGGACTCTCATCTAGAGTACCAAAGTCTTCTTCTTCTTCAACCCAGATCATTTCCGGCTCACTGGACTCATCTTTCGGAATCGGTTCGGGAGTTGGGGATCAGAGTTGGTAGAGTGTACCATGATGCCGACTCATCAAATTCGACATCTCGGCTTACTCGAACTTGTTTTGTTCGGGGGTTATAATAGTTATAACCCTTTTGTTTGTGTAAGTAGCCAACTAGTATGCACTTCTCCCACTTTGGATCCAGCTTTCTTCACTTCTCATCCGACACATGCACATAGGCAATGCTACCGAATATCCTAAGGTGCCTTAAATTCGGCTTCCACCTGAAATACAACTCGCGTGCTGACAACTTATCCCCGATCCAGTTTTGGATGTAAACGGCCGTCCGGACTGCCTCAACCCAGTAGAACTTGGGCATGCTCTTCTCCTTTGGCATTGCCCTTGCCGCGTCGACAATCGACCAGTTCTTTCTTTCGGCCACATTGTTTTGCTTCGGTGTGTATCTACAACTGAATTCCCTCTGAATTCCTTTCTGCTGTAGATAGCTGTTGAATTGGCCGGAAAAGTATTCTTTTCTGCCATCCGACCGCAGGCACTTGATCTTTCTCTCCATTTCCCATTTGACAAGGCTTTGTAGGTTCCGGAAATAGTCGAAGACTTCGCTTTTCTTCTCAATCAAATAGATCCAAGTGTGTTGGTTGTAGTCATCAATGGAGGAGAATAAATATTGACTCCCGCCAAGACTAACATTCGGTGCCGGTCCCCATACATCCGAATGTATCAAGTCGAGCTTGTGATGGCTCCAATTTCTCTACATGGGGAACAGGAGCCAGTGTTGCTTCCCGAGCTGCCAGGCTT